>NW_017307226.1:6354-26949 GCF_000935625.1 Nanorana parkeri
ATATATATATACACACACACACACAGGAGTACACTGCCCTCTGCTGGGGGTGGAGGGGAAATGTTGGCAGATCCGAAAAAACAAAATGTGAAGTTGGCAACAACAATAAAAAAAAATAAGGTTTACAATGAGCATCTGGGCTCTGCAGCTAGCTTGGAGTAGCTTGGCGATGTCCCATGAGTCCTTAGTTTATATAGAAGGGCAGGTTCGCTGTGGTCACCAGAACCAGTGTGATACCCGCCATATCCTCAGTCTGCATTTGGTGATGAAAGCAGGGAGGTCCGTAGTGACATGGCACAGAGATCTGTGACTCCCGACAGGATTCGGGGGTCACAAAGTAACATAAGACAATGGTGGGCAGGGTAACCCATGTCTTTGGGAGAGGAGAAGGGGGTCAGTGACAACCAGTAAACAATATATGTCCCCTTTTTGACCCTTCGGTGTGTCCCCCTTGATAGGAAACTTTTCCTCTTTATAGTCCTCGTGGCAGTCTTGTCTGCCTCCTACATATCTTAGGTCTTCTCATCTCTCTCTGTTTTCCGTCGTGTTATATTCCGGGGCTTGATTTTTAAAGACAATTCCCATAGAGCCTCCTCGGCCAGGTGATCGCTGAAGTCGTTGAAAAAAGAGATGATGTCGTCGTTGCGGCGGATCTCGTAGTGACTGTGGAAGAGATTGTGATATCAGGATTAAATTACTTTATTGGAAGAGATTGTGATATCAGGATTAAATTACTTCATTGGTTTATGTCCCCAACAAATTCTTTAGAGCTTTTGTGCCCAGAGCATACGGCCAATTTGTACAACCAAATACATTTTAATATTTTAAAAAACATTGACCATATAAATCTTTCTCTGATAAAAAAAAAACAACCCAGAGTAAGTGTATATAATGTAGTCTGGGTGAAAGTTATGGCATCTACAAATATGATAACCCTGATGTTCTGACTGCCTATCGCATTTGTTGATGCCCTAAAATGCTACTAAAAACACCCAAAATATGACCAAAAAAGCCCCTTTTTTTTGAGAAATAAAAATAAAATAATTGAAAATCAGATTTTTCACAAAGTTGTCATTTTAATCAGATATTTCTCACACACAGCTTGGACATACTTAGTATTACACCCAATGCTGCTACTCCTGCCGAGTATGGCTACACCTCAAGACTTTTTCGCAGCCTAGGGGCCAAAATCCAAGGAGCACCTTCAGGCTTTCAAGGGGCATAAATTAGGCATTCAATTTCCTTATTACCCATCACGTTTTTGGAGGCTTTGAAGTGCTAGAACAGTAGAAATGACTGTAACTGGTAGTGATCAGGCACTGGTTCTGGTTGATTCTAGTACTGCTGTACAGGCACTAGTTCTGGCTGGCATTGGATGATGCTGGCACTGGAACTCTATGACACTGGTTCTGGCTAGCACTAGATGACACTGGTTCTGGCTGGCAATGGATGATGCTTACACTGGTTCTGGCTGGCAATGGATGATGCTTACACTGGTTCTGGCTGGCAATGGATGACGCTTACACTGGTTCTGGCTGGCAATGGATGACGCTTACACTGGTTCTGGCTGGCAATGGATGACGCTTACACTGGTTCTGGCTGGCAATGGATGACGCTTACACTGGTTCTGGCTGGCAATGGATGACGCTTACACTGGTTCTGGCTGGCAATGGATGACGCTTACTCTGGTTCTGGCTGGCAATGGATGACGCTTACTCTGGTTCTGGCTGGCAATGGATCCCGCTTACTCTGGTTCGGGCTGGCAATGGATCCCGCTTACTCTGGTTCGGGCTGGCAATGGATCCCGCTTACTCTGGTTCGGGCTGGCAATGGATCCCGCTTACTCTGGTTCGGGCTGGCAATGGATCCCGCTTACTCTGGTTCGGGCTGGCAATGGATCCCGCTTACTCTGGTTCGGGCTGGCAATGGATCCCGCTTACTCTGGTTCGGGCTGGCAATGGATCCCGCTTACTCTGGTTCGGGCTGGCAATGGATCCCGCTTACTCTGGTTCGGGCTGGCAATGGATCCCGCTTACTCTGGTTCGGGCTGGCAATGGATCCCGCTTACTCTGGTTCGGGCTGGCAATGGATCCCGCTTACTCTGGTTCGGGCTGGCAATGGATCCCGCTTACTCTGGTTCGGGCTGGCAATGGATCCCGCTTACTCTGGTTCGGGCTGGCAATGGATCCCGCTTACTCTGGTTCGGGCTGGCAATGGATCCCGCTTACTCTGGTTCGGGCTGGCAATGGATCCCGCTTACTCTGGTTCGGGCTGGCAATGGATCCCGCTTACTCTGGTTCGGGCTGGCAATGGATCCCGCTTACTCTGGTTCGGGCTGGCAATGGATCCCGCTTACTCTGGTTCGGGCTGGCAATGGATCCCGCTTACTCTGGTTCGGGCTGGCAATGGATCCCGCTTACTCTGGTTCGGGCTGGCAATGGATCCCGCTTACTCTGGTTCGGGCTGGCAATGGATCCCGCTTACTCTGGTTCGGGCTGGCAATGGATCCCGCTTACTCTGGTTCGGGCTGGCAATGGATCCCGCTTACTCTGGTTCGGGCTGGCAATGGATCCCGCTTACTCTGGTTCGGGCTGGCAATGGATCCCGCTTACTCTGGTTCGGGCTGGCAATGGATCCCGCTTACTCTGGTTCGGGCTGGCAATGGATCCCGCTTACTCTGGTTCGGGCTGGCAATGGATCCCGCTTACTCTGGTTCGGGCTGGCAATGGATCCCGCTTACTCTGGTTCGGGCTGGCAATGGATCCCGCTTACTCTGGTTCGGGCTGGCAATGGATCCCGCTTACTCTGGTTCGGGCTGGCAATGGATCCCGCTTACTCTGGTTCGGGCTGGCAATGGATCCCGCTTACTCTGGTTCGGGCTGGCAATGGATCCCGCTTACTCTGGTTCGGGCTGGCAATGGATCCCGCTTACTCTGGTTCGGGCTGGCAATGGATCCCGCTTACTCTGGTTCGGGCTGGCAATGGATCCCGCTTACTCTGGTTCGGGCTGGCAATGGATCCCGCTTACTCTGGTTCGGGCTGGCAATGGATCCCGCTTACTCTGGTTCGGGCTGGCAATGGATCCCGCTTACTCTGGTTCGGGCTGGCAATGGATCCCGCTTACTCTGGTTCGGGCTGGCAATGGATCCCGCTTACTCTGGTTCGGGCTGGCAATGGATCCCGCTTACTCTGGTTCGGGCTGGCAATGGATCCCGCTTACTCTGGTTCGGGCTGGCAATGGATCCCGCTTACTCTGGTTCGGGCTGGCAATGGATCCCGCTTACTCTGGTTCGGGCTGGCAATGGATCCCGCTTACTCTGGTTCGGGCTGGCAATGGATCCCGCTTACTCTGGTTCGGGCTGGCAATGGATCCCGCTTACTCTGGTTCGGGCTGGCAATGGATCCCGCTTACTCTGGTTCGGGCTGGCAATGGATCCCGCTTACTCTGGTTCGGGCTGGCAATGGATCCCGCTTACTCTGGTTCGGGCTGGCAATGGATCCCGCTTACTCTGGTTCGGGCTGGCAATGGATCCCGCTTACTCTGGTTCGGGCTGGCAATGGATCCCGCTTACTCTGGTTCGGGCTGGCAATGGATCCCGCTTACTCTGGTTCGGGCTGGCAATGGATCCCGCTTACTCTGGTTCGGGCTGGCAATGGATCCCGCTTACTCTGGTTCGGGCTGGCAATGGATCCCGCTTACTCTGGTTCGGGCTGGCAATGGATCCCGCTTACTCTGGTTCGGGCTGGCAATGGATCCCGCTTACTCTGGTTCGGGCTGGCAATGGATCCCGCTTACTCTGGTTCGGGCTGGCAATGGATCCCGCTTACTCTGGTTCGGGCTGGCAATGGATCCCGCTTACTCTGGTTCGGGCTGGCAATGGATCCCGCTTACTCTGGTTCGGGCTGGCAATGGATCCCGCTTACTCTGGTTCGGGCTGGCAATGGATCCCGCTTACTCTGGTTCGGGCTGGCAATGGATCCCGCTTACTCTGGTTCGGGCTGGCAATGGATCCCGCTTACTCTGGTTCGGGCTGGCAATGGATCCCGCTTACTCTGGTTCGGGCTGGCAATGGATCCCGCTTACTCTGGTTCGGGCTGGCAATGGATCCCGCTTACTCTGGTTCGGGCTGGCAATGGATCCCGCTTACTCTGGTTCGGGCTGGCAATGGATCCCGCTTACTCTGGTTCGGGCTGGCAATGGATCCCGCTTACTCTGGTTCGGGCTGGCAATGGATCCCGCTTACTCTGGTTCGGGCTGGCAATGGATCCCGCTTACTCTGGTTCGGGCTGGCAATGGATCCCGCTTACTCTGGTTCGGGCTGGCAATGGATCCCGCTTACTCTGGTTCGGGCTGGCAATGGATCCCGCTTACTCTGGTTCGGGCTGGCAATGGATCCCGCTTACTCTGGTTCGGGCTGGCAATGGATCCCGCTTACTCTGGTTCGGGCTGGCAATGGATCCCGCTTACTCTGGTTCGGGCTGGCAATGGATCCCGCTTACTCTGGTTCGGGCTGGCAATGGATCCCGCTTACTCTGGTTCGGGCTGGCAATGGATCCCGCTTACTCTGGTTCGGGCTGGCAATGGATCCCGCTTACTCTGGTTCGGGCTGGCAATGGATCCCGCTTACTCTGGTTCGGGCTGGCAATGGATCCCGCTTACTCTGGTTCGGGCTGGCAATGGATCCCGCTTACTCTGGTTCGGGCTGGCAATGGATCCCGCTTACTCTGGTTCGGGCTGGCAATGGATCCCGCTTACTCTGGTTCGGGCTGGCAATGGATCCCGCTTACTCTGGTTCGGGCTGGCAATGGATCCCGCTTACTCTGGTTCGGGCTGGCAATGGATCCCGCTTACTCTGGTTCGGGCTGGCAATGGATCCCGCTTACTCTGGTTCGGGCTGGCAATGGATCCCGCTTACTCTGGTTCGGGCTGGCAATGGATCCCGCTTACTCTGGTTCGGGCTGGCAATGGATCCCGCTTACTCTGGTTCGGGCTGGCAATGGATCCCGCTTACTCTGGTTCGGGCTGGCAATGGATCCCGCTTACTCTGGTTCGGGCTGGCAATGGATCCCGCTTACTCTGGTTCGGGCTGGCAATGGATCCCGCTTACTCTGGTTCGGGCTGGCAATGGATCCCGCTTACTCTGGTTCGGGCTGGCAATGGATCCCGCTTACTCTGGTTCGGGCTGGCAATGGATCCCGCTTACTCTGGTTCGGGCTGGCAATGGATCCCGCTTACTCTGGTTCGGGCTGGCAATGGATCCCGCTTACTCTGGTTCGGGCTGGCAATGGATCCCGCTTACTCTGGTTCGGGCTGGCAATGGATCCCGCTTACTCTGGTTCGGGCTGGCAATGGATCCCGCTTACTCTGGTTCGGGCTGGCAATGGATCCCGCTTACTCTGGTTCGGGCTGGCAATGGATCCCGCTTACTCTGGTTCGGGCTGGCAATGGATCCCGCTTACTCTGGTTCGGGCTGGCAATGGATCCCGCTTACTCTGGTTCTGGCTGGCAATGGATGACGCTTACTCTGGTTCTGGCTGGCATTATTAAAATAAAGCACAATCCTCCTTTACATCCCACGTCAGCCAAATCCCATTGCAGCTCATAGTGCGAGGGTTTCATTAACAGAGGCAGTGCTGTCAGCCCAGAAAGCAGTGGTAAGTGGTATAGCCAGGTGCTGATTGACAAGCTACAGGCTTGGGAATCTGCAGTGACAATGCTGATAGACAGTGGGGTACAGATGAGGGTACAGATGCGCCTACAATGAATGCATAACTAAAGTCCTGCTGTAAAATATTGCTAGCACTTAAGAGTTCTCCTAGGACGGGGGTCTAGAGAGATTTTTATCCCTGAATTTGTCCTGTAATGTAAAGTGTGAATTTTAACACCAAAACCACTTAAAGCCATTTGTCAATGATGAAAGCGAAGCATTAATGGAGCAATAAAAGACACAAACAAGCATTAAATGCAATGGGCAAACTGCGGAGATGGCTTTGGACTTACACTTGTTGGAATCGCCTCATGCTGTCTAGGATGTTGAACTGCTGCCACCTCTTGGAGAAGTTTACTTTGCCATCAATATGGTCTGGATTCCCCAGGTGCACAAAGGTGAGGTCCTGCAGGATCAGACCCCTAGAGGGAAGAAACAAGAGATCAGCAAAAAGTCTGCTGATTAGTGTTTTTAGCTGCTGGCAGTGAAGGAAACTTACAAGTAAGGTATACATGGGGGCTCCACCTCAGAGAGGGCTGCCCGGTATGCCCGGAATGAAGACGAGCTGTCTATCAGTGTGCAGTACTCAGCCAAACCCTGTGGGGATCAAGTACAATGTATTATTCCAACAAGTACAGGCAGCAGTCTACAGTACCATTAATACGCTCCCAGAACTTACCTCTGATGTCTGCTTCTGCCACTCCAGACGGCGGATGGGAGCAGAGTCCAGTGCAGAGAGGATGGCAAGATAAGAGTTAAAGTTGTTCAGTTTTCTCAGGTGCTGTTGAACAAAAACGTGGCCAAAATGAGATCCTCAATGCTCAAGACCATAACCAATGCTTTCTAACCTCTGTACTGAAGCCCCCAACATAAGGACATCCCACGAAGAAGCTCAATATAATATATTTCAAGTGTAAATAGGAGCAGGGCAATCAAATACTATCCAACATGACACAAAAACATTTTAATCAAAACATTGCTGTGCAAAACTTTCTTAGGAAAAGCATTAATGAATTACATACAGTCAATTCAGACTGCGCATCCAACATCCAACCAGGCAAGTCCTGACTACAGGCTCTAAGGCCGGGTTCACACCTAGGCGTTTTTCAGCGCTGATCGAAGCGCTGAAAAACGCTCAGCAAGTGAAATCCCATGAATCCCTATGGGCATGGTTCCCACCTGAGCGTATTTCAGCACGTGGAAACGCGCTAAAAAACGCCCTACGCCCAAACAAGTACAGGAGCTTCTTTGGGGCGTTTTTCCGCCCGTTTCCATTGTTATTCCCGAGTGTGGCTCCGGGTTAACAAAGCGGTAACCCCGAGCCACACTCGGGAATACATCGTAGGACTTACCTTGTCCACGATCCCGCTGTGTTCCACGGCCGCTGACGACTTCCTGGTTCCGTCCCTTGCGAGCAGCTGCGTCGCACGGGAGCGGAACCGGCGGGAAGTTTAAAAAAAAAAAAACCCAGAAAAAAAAAGAGAAAATAAAAAGGGGGAAAAAAAAATCATACCGCCAGGGAGGTATAAAAACAAGCGTCGAATGCACGTTTCACTGAACGAAAAAATGTGCTGAAGAAAAGCGCCTATGGTATGCCCAGCCTAAAGGAGGCTCAACTTCAAAAAGCTACCACTAAAATGGCAGAAGCTTTGCTCTACGCCACTGTCTTTGCATCAAAGACATCAGAAAGTCTATGGTGTTTGACATTCTCTAAGCAGTTTGTTATTTTCTGGAGATCTGCAGCTCAAGTACAAGGCCCTACAGGGCTGGACACGATTATATACTTCTGCTCAGTCCCATAAGATACTCAATGAGGGGAATTTATCAAAACTGGAGCAGACAAAATCTGGAGCAGCTGTCCATGGCAACCAATCAGCTTCTCTCTTTAGTTGGTTCAGTTAAGATTTGAAAATGAAAGAGAGAAGCTAATTGGTTGCCGTGCACAGTTGCTCCAGATTTTATCTGTGCAAAGTTTTGATAAATCCCCCTCATTGCGTCTTACTTCCTACTTGTAGCCAAGGGAGGAATCTTAAGCTGCCCATACACCTCACAACCATTGTGCGATGGTTGTAAGGTGATTAAAAGTTCGTACGACCTGCACATCTTGGACAGGCAGATCGTACATGCGATCATCGCAAGTCCTCCCCGCTGAGGGGAGGGCTTGCAGATGATTGAAATGGTAAGCGGGCAGTGTGCTTGCGCACCTCGGGCCGTGCGGCTTTCGTCTTGCGATCGCGCTACCAACCCGCCAAAAACCGTACGATTTTTAGGCAGGTTTTCCAGCGTGCTCGTTATACGAAAATCTTAGGACCGTACAGTAAATGCGGTCGCACGCTGCCCTTCAACCTTACGATTATCGTATGATCACAGGATTGCACGCGATTATCGTACAATAATCGTCAGATGTATGGCCACCTTAACTGCAACAGACCTGAAATGTTTACACCAAGACCCCCCAAATATACAAAGAAACATCCTATTACTCAGCTCACACACACTGACAAAAATCATGCGGCCACTGCTGGGATTTTATTAGAAAGCTCCACATCCTAATGATCACATGAGTAACGTGCAATGACTGCGTCACAAATGTTCATTTACAAAATCACTTTTTCAATGAAGACTTTTAGAACTCGGCCATTTGCACAGGTACACGCGCTTTCTCCATCCCAATCCATATGGCACGATTCAGGTCTGATAAAAGACAGATTTCTGGCGGGCTCCAGCTACACTTGAGGGTGTAATGTCTGCCTAGTAAAGGGAAGAATGCAGCACCTTTGCACATCTGATCTACAACATTACCCTTATTTGATATCACTTGATAGTAGATTAAAGTCCAACTCCAACCAGATATAGATCCGAGAGCAAGGAAAGGTGAGACCCTCTGCTAGGTTTTTAATGCTGTGTGCATTCCTATTAAAGTGCAATATGTCCCCCTGCACTCCTCACAGCGTCTCCGGCCCAAATCACAATGATGGTGCTTGTAGTGATACTCACGGATGGCGCAGTGCACATCAAACAGCAAATGAACAGGAATCCCCAGCACTCAGTGGAAAATATTCAAACCATAAAGTCCATTTAATCGAACAAATCATCATACATGTTGCAATAATTATAACCGACGTTTCGGGGCCACGCAGGGACCCTGCATCAGGGCAACAATGTCACACCCATTGTTACCCTGATGAAGGGTCCCTGTGTGGCCCCCGAAACGTCGGTTATAATTATTGCAACATGTATGATGATTTGTCCGATTAAATGGACTTTATGGTTTGAATATCTTCCACTGAGTGCTGGGGATTCCTGTTCCTGTTCATTTGCTGCATTCCTATTAATTCATCTTCACTTCCTGTTCTATCGAATGCGGACCCTAACCTGCTGTGATGCGGCTGGAGAAGGATTTTCGGACCACATTTTTCAGAGTTACTCAAAAGGACATTTATGCACTTTAGGAACTCCCCATTCATGGTGGCAGATATAGGATCATTGAAGGAAGGAAAAAGCGAACTGGGTCCTTTCCTTCTGTCCCTCGTCTCTTCTTCAATTGGGGTTTCGGTGTCTTCGGCACAGTTTTGGATGGGAGGTTTATCATGGCCCCTGGTTCCTCCTTGTATCCTAGAACCTTGGTCCTTCTCCAAGCACTTGGTGTTTGACTAGTTCCCTATGGTCCCCTGAGGAAGCTAACAGCGAAACGCGTCAGGACTGGGACCAACACCGGATACGCAAGCTATCCAGAAAGATTACAATTGTGGTATCACTACTGATTTTCTAAATTTAACCTGGATATGTTATCAATGTTCTTTCTGGTATTTGTGTATATCCTTGGTGTCGTATGTAACAAATATTTGGGAAATGTTGTCCTGGATAACAATTTGATCACACTAATGTATGTATATGTCAAATAAATTATGTTTCTTGATTTTACTTATGCAATGGTCATGACGCGCTTATTAAACTATGTATTTTGTAGGGGGAGAGGTGCCTCCAGATTGTGAATATTGAGGCAATTTATGAATTTGGTAATTTTCCTGTTCTATCAGACATCTGTCACCTGGACAGGAATTCATGTAACTCTCCCTGCTGGGACAGACAGCAATCCAATCCTGACAGAGGATCCTAAAGTTCGTCTTTATTTCTGCTTGGGTCCCTGTTGGGGGTATTTCCCCTCTCAAAGTAATACAGATAACGACACAGAGTTGACAAACTCTAACCCTATGCCACTGTATCAAGGTGAAAACAAAGTTTTGGCTTGAGTTGAGCTTTAATTAAATTTAGTAGGGATGCACCGATATATCGGCCGCCGAAACATATCGGCCGAAAATGGCACTTTTGGCATAATGTGCCATTTTTCTGCCGACCCCTGCTTTCTTTCCTCCCCGCTGGATGCTGCTCTGTGTCCCAGCGGGGAGGAGAGAAACTGATAGCCGGCCGAGCGCTGCGGTTGGAGAGTGCTGTGAGCGGCCGGCGTCTCCTCCAACACGGCTCAGCCTCCTATCACAGTCCGGCAGAGCGGTGTGTGGGTGGAGACAGGCCGCGCTGTCACAGGAGGCTGAGCGTGTCAGGATGGAGAGCGGGTACAAGCAGTCAGTGATCAGTGATCGCTGAGTGTTTGCAGATAATTGAAGACATGGTATGGTTACTATATCCTCAATAATGAATGAATGGGAAGTGATCTACATCACTTCCTGTTCATTCATAGTTGTGGTTACAGTAATCATACCATGTCCTTATGTTATCAATGAAAAGGAACACTCAGAGGATTCTTGATCATTGATAACAGGTGATACAGAAAAAGAGACTCTGTGTTCTCAATCTCTTTTTCTAATTTTAAAAGGGAAATATCAGGGATCTGTTTAGACCCCCTAATATTTCACCAAAGCCCCTAAAAGTAAAGTAAAAAATATTTAATTAAAAATGAATACAAATATTAAAAAATTAAAACGTTTATAAAAAAATAAATAAAATATTTGAAAAATTTGAAAAAAATTAAAATAAAAACATTTTCGGTTTTGGCTTGCCAATTTTTTTTATGTCGGTTTTAAAATATTCATTTCGGTGCACCTCTAAAATTTAGCCTCTTGACATGGCTCCTGAACTCTAAATGAACCTCCCCTCCGTAGGCTCAAGTATCAGTTGGAAATATAGCAGGGGCAGCTGAGCTGCTGACGAATTGCTCACCTTCATAATTTTGATGAATTTCAGCAGCAGCCTCTCTCTGTCTTGTGCCTTCTCTTGCAGCATGATGATGGATCGCACCCTGTAATAGACGAGGCATAGTTCAACCTTAACATTTACTACACCGCTTTTCACTGACAAAGGTTTATTCATCACTTCTGTGTGTCTGGTATTAGTCCTCCACGTTCTCATCTCTTACCAGTAGGACATGTTGTTAAAGTGTTCCGTGAACTGTGTCAGGTTTGGACTTTTCTCCTCGTTTTGCTCTTTTGCCCACAGCAGAACCTCGGGGATCTAAAATGGGAAGCCAGAGATACGATTAATGATAAAATTCTGAGCCCTCGGTGAAACCTGCCATTTTGTGCGCTGGTGCCATATTCATGAAAGTCAGTGCAATCAGTGCAAAATGTACTGCAAAGTCGGCTGAGAAATGAAGAACTCAGACTGTGCAGACAGTTCAAACTCAGAACCTCTGGTGGCTGAACACACAAATATAGCTCTTTCGGAGACAACCTTCAGTAAACTGCGTTTGTGTGTACTGTTTGCAATACATGTGGGCAGTCATTTGTACACGTTGACTGTACGTTATAGGATGCTGTACAATGTAAGACAGTCTGCTGACTCTTTAAAAACACAATATGTAACTACATGTATGAGAAAATTAGGGTTTAGATGTATAGGTTAGACCCTTGGTTCTCAACTCGTGGGTCGCGACCCCATGTTCAGTGGGTCGTCATATGCCTTCCACTTTTCTAGGTGAGAGACTCCTCAGCCTCCCCCTAAAGCAGCAGTCAGTTCTCGCACGAGCAGCCGTTCAAAATATGCTGCCCGCTGCCGAGTGTCAGCTTGAGGTGGAGTGCGCTAGAAGTATGGCCATAAGGGAGCTCCATCCATTTGTGCATTGTTTACAGCTCCTACATGTGCCTTGTATAAGGTGCCTGGACTGGACTGGCGTCCCATTCTGGCACCTCTACGGGGATCGCAAGGGAGTTGTACAAGCAATGCACATATGGCTGGAGCTCAGTCACAGCACAGCAGCCCACACTGGACCACAAGCTGAGGATCCACTCCAGTTCTCGTAAGGTAGGGACACTGGGTGGATCTTAAGAAAAAGTATTTTTGGTGTGCGTGTGTCTGTCAGTGTTTTTGAGGGTCCATTCACACTAGTACAGTGCGTTAATCACCACAGTCCCATGCAATTATTGCACTGTACCACGTAATCGCACCTATTACATGTTCTGGTGTGGGAGGTGTGTTGCATTGCCATTAATGTGAATGACACCCCAAACCTCCCGCCCACAGTCCGATCGTCTGCACCCTAACGCCCAGTACTACAATGCCGTCCATTCCATTGCAGTGCATCTTGGGTCGCGACTTAAATACCAAGGACAAATGTGGGTCCTGAGGTTACACAGGTTGAGAACCACTGGGTTAGACTGAGGTTAGGTGTAGAGGTTAAAGTAACCCTTTACTGACATAAATACAAGTGCTGCTAATACTGAACACTTTCTGCAAATGCCATTTGTCTAGCTGCCTCTGGCTTCAATACTTTGAGACACCGGCCCAGAAAAAGCAGGGAACAAGTGACGTTGCATCCTGATCTGCATGCTAGTATAGATGTCATTGGATCACCAAATAGACTTAATAAGCCCCCTAACACCTACTACAGGTTTCCAGGGGAAGGGGGGTTGCAATTGGTGATGGTGTGATAAACTAGGGTTGATTATCTTTAATTTTACACGACAGTTGTGGGTAGCTGGACCAATGTTTTATAATTGATTGTCTTTAATTGTGTGACGTATATGATAAATATTATTAGTGTTAACATTTCTGGCCTTCAAGCTCCTAAGGCGAAAACAACCAAGCCAATTAGCAAGGCAGTCCATTTTGGACCCAGAAATCAGTGCTGCCCCAGGGAACCCACCTCAATCTTGTAGAAGAGCTCTGCGTCCAGAAGGGTCAGCTGTTCTGCAATTTCGTGACTGTGGAAGTCGTGGAGAGTCCCCGGCCTGTAACAGAACACATACTGGGATCAGTCTACTGGTTGTACAACACCACACGCAGAAATACACAATGCAGATCAGGTTTCCCACAGGAATTGCATGGCAGAGTAATTCTAAGACGTCAAAGCAGAAGACAACGCCACACGTTTTATATACACGGCAAACTGCTACGTGAAATAGAAGAAATGCATACCTTGCAGCAACGCCTCTGGCAGCGAGGGGTCTCATGGCGGAGTTGCAGTGGCTCTGCATCCTCTTATTATCCACTTTTTCCAGGATATTCTTCCTCAGGACTCTGGCCAGACTCAGATCCCCTTTACACACCAGCTTGAACACTAGTTCCATCAGCAGCTTCAAGATTTCATCTGTCAGCTCCACCAAACTGCAGAAGAGGAAAGAAAAAAAGAAAGGTCAAAATATGCCCATCATTTAATAACAGAAGAGGAATTCTGGGGGTTTTATGCGGTGTTTAGCACCAATTTTAGCAGAAGTTGAGACCTTGTGGACACCATGCCCCTAGGATACAGTGATCTGAAGATTAACAATGATGCAGAAAAAAAAAGTGCCCAAAATGTATCAGTTTTTTTTAGTCTAGACACTATTTATAACTTGACAGGTTCACGTTAAGGATCAAAGCCTATAAAGATATAATTCCCTTCAACGGCACCACACTGTGTGCACAGATATGTGAAGATTGATGCTTTATAATCTCTTTCATTGGCTGCCAAAGGGACTTCTTCTGTGCGGGTCACTATTGCAAATCATTCAGTGTTAGTCTGATAACGGACTTGTACTTACCACAGCTCGTCCACCACTCTCACCAGAACGAAGAAGGTGTTCTTGCTCACACGCTGCTTGAATGTGTCCTGGAAGTGGCAGAATCTCTCATATGTTGAAAATAGTTAAAGAAAACAGTCTCCAGTTCACAAAATATTCTTAAACGGAATGTGAAGTTTAATTTATTCCCCCCCCCCCTTTTTATGGTCAAGTAATGCCGTCAGAGTGTCATTCCAATGTTAATTCTCATCTTCTACTAGCTTCAGTTTCTGTTCGAGAATTGGTTCTGACCAAGCTGCCTGGCTGCAGAGAGGTAACAGAGGTACTGACCTAGGGGAGGGATCCAGTAAAACATGCTCCACCCCCTCTAATACCAACAGCATGCTCTGTAAATATCAGAGGGAGGAGGCAGACCTAGGGGAGGGATCCAGGAAAACATGCTCCGCCCCCTCTAATACGTACAACATGTTCTATAAATGTTAGCAGAGAGAGGGGCGGGAGGGGTGAGGGGCAATGGGGAAGGCAGACCTAGGGGAGGGATTCAGGAAAACATGCTCTACCCCCCCCCTGATTCCAACAACATGCTCTGTAAATATTATCAGAGACAAGGGAGTGTCAGACCTAGGGGAGGGATCCAGGAAAACATGCTCCACCCCCTCTAATACCAACATGCTCTGTAAATGTTATCAGAGATGGGGTGCGTGTCAGACCTAGGGGAGGGATCGAGGAAAACATGCTCCGCCCCCTCTAATACCTACAACATGCTTTGTAAATATTATCAGAGATGGGGGGGTGTCAGTGACTATTCTAACCCACAACGGCTCCTTCTACACACACACTGGTCACAGACATTTCCTTAACATAAGCTGTCAAGGGGGGAAACAAAGGGATTACAAATACAAAATCGTATTCCTGGGGTGACTACAGATAGTTTTAAAACTGAACAAAATCAATGTATGCATTTACTTTATACCTATTGTATTAAGTACATCAAGGCTTGTACTATAATACCTTGTTGTAAACCGCAAAAATATCTATTCATGGAATACATGGCACCATTTCATTGGGCAGAGCTGAATGATGGAGAACGCTTTTCTTTCAGAAGGATAACTCCCACCATCTACATGTGCAGACAAAGCCTTTGTAACAGCAGGGGGCAGCACTAGTCCACATCTTGCCTCACTGGTTGCGGAGCACACTGCATAGGAAAGACAGATAATCTGACTAAAGGAAGTGCTGCCAATGTTAACAGTCCCCATCACCAAAAATATGCTTCCCTCATACATCTAAACCAATTCTATCACATGCAGGCAATAAGGGAGCCGCAGATTGTTTTTTTTACTATTATTAGCAAGCTTGAGGGCCGTCATCCTTATCCTTGCTTTACTGCCTAGTGAGTCACTGACATGCAGCAAGCATCCATGATGGGGGGCTCTGGCTTTTCAGATTTCAGTGGCTGTATGTTTGCTCCAGGTAAATGACTTTCCAGGAAGTGAAGCTAGAACTAGTCTGACAGTCCTGGAACCTGCATCTTAAAAACAGTATGCAATGGAAGTTCCCATATTTCTGTGCAAACAGGTTTCATTTAAAGGAAACCAGTGCTAAAAGAATTGTGGAGACAGCCATTGCTGCCTCTGCTGGAAATGCTAGTTGTCTGGCTGTCTCTGTCTTCTGTGAGATGCTGACCTGAAACAAGCAAGCAAACTCCAGTGACTTTGCCAGTACTGAAGTCACTGGTTCAGCATGATAGCCAGGAAACTCGTATTTTCAGTATAGCAATGGCAGTCTTGATAATCTTTCACTACAGGTTTCCTTGACATCCATCTTGGATTGCCTATGTAGGCCTTTGGTGTGGGGGAAATAGTAGGAAGGGGAATGAAAGACACTGGCTTAACAATGTTACCCTACGCAGCCGTTAAACTCTGCAATGACAATATCACATCCCAATCGATAATTCTTTGCCATATGAAAAGGATATCTGTACTGGAGTTTCTGAATCAGCTCCTCTGGTGTTATGAATGTCCGGTAGGTGGTCAGAAAGGCCTCACAATAAAGAACCAGATCTGCAGGGAGAGAATTCAGCATTAAAATAAACTTTGTGTTCCAGAACGTTACACGAGAACAAACATAATAGCCGTGTGTTCGCTGAATGTTCAAGGAGAAGCATTTCATCCAGTCTGCCTGCATCTCAGAACTCTGAGGTCATACAGACACGCTGCGGCAAGAAGAGCCCCAGGGCAATCTTTATCAGAGAGGAAACTCCTTGGAATGTAACCCGGATCTGTGCACAGCTCTCAGTCAGCGGAGACCTCGAATGCTAACTGACACCCACATACTTAGCTCTTTTGAAAAAAAAAAAAGGAGCAATGAATAACGGCGATTAATTATCGTTAACACGGAACACATCTACAAGTGTTGTCAACGAAACAAGTGGTGGTAATGACGGCCTTCGTAGGCAGATACTCTGCAGAATGCTTTTAAAGGGCGATTTCAGTCAAATCAGCACACAGCTGAAACAATTTTGTATGTGACTTTATTATGATGGACCTAATTTTGTGATTCATCAAATCCTGATGACTAGTCAGTCATGAGCACACATATGATGAACGCCCAAGCACCTCACCTTCCTGGGCACCATCGTACAGAGCAGTGTAGGTTGGTGCCCACAGTGTTCCACCTTCCACTAGTTTTCAACTGTCAGCTAGTGTACAGCATGTCTTCCAGATACAGTATACTAGCTCTGGAAAGTAATTCCTAAGGCTAATGTCGAGTGGAAGAATCCTTGGCTGCTTTCTATGTCTTGTTCCCTCCCTTGAAGGACACTAGAAAATATAAGTTGTGGGGGGAAGAGCAAAACATACAAAAGTATTTGTTTTTCACTGCCTGCATGTGTCCTTCAAAGTGATCCTGCTAATGGCGAGTTCTCTGCTGCACGTGTGACATTAGCCTAATGGTTGGTGTGATTATTTCCTGATAGACGCCATGAAGGTGTAGATTAAGACTTACCTTTTCGGTCTGTCTCTGTGGCATGGACAAGTAAGATATCTCCAGAACCGCCCCTAACATCCGGCCCATCGTCACCCTGCACATACAAAAATCATTGATCACTTCTGCCAAAGAATTCAAATGGGATCTGCCACCTCCTATGTCCACTATGAGCTGCTCACCTCTTGTTTCAGTGTGAGTTTCGCCATGATCTCATTGTGGTCCACAAGGGAAAGCTCATCCAACTCATCGCTCTCCTCCGCCTCTGGTGCTTCGTGATTATGCCCACCAGGAGAATTGGGGAGCCTGAAAAATGAGGATTGTTAGCATGCAATGAATGTGGATGTGAAGGCCACACGAAGTGGCCCGCCCTTTGCCGCTATAACAGCTTCAATTCTTCTGGGAAGGCGACCCCAAGGTTTAGGAGCGTGTCTATGAGAATTGTCCATACCATAGATAGGGGCTCTGCACAGGATCATGAGATACACGGCGTCCCTGGGGCCATATGACCAACATGCTGTGACCTAAATACCCCTGCTGGTTCCTTTTATTAGATCAATCAATACAATATTAGACAGCTAGTCACACTGTATTGCTTCTATCACCATTTAAAGAAACCCATACTGAGAGAAATAAAGGCTGTTGGAGACCTTTAAATAAACAACCTCTGGCTGTCATGCCGAATCCCAGGATTCTATATTTTTTGAGCCGTTGGAACGCAGACCAGGAGTTCGGATTTCGCCCTGCACTTCACAGGCTGCATGCGTGTTCCAGGTCAGCAACTCAAAGCTCTGATGCCACAAGATCAGCATGGCAGCCAGGCAACTAATATTTTCAGAAGAAATCGGCGGTAACAGCCTCCATAATTTTGCCAGTGTTGATGTCCTTTAAAGGGAGTACTAATTACCTGTGCGTAACCATCACCTGATGTGAAGCCGACTGGGTCCAGCACTAGTATTCAGGTAGACATACACTTTACAACCCTCGCAAGACTTTTGTCTTGCGAGGGTTGTAAAGTAATTTAAAAAAACGTACGATCTGCCCATCTTTGACAGGCAAATCGTACTTGCGATCACCGCAAGCTGGCTTCCGATGACCGCAATGCTGAACGGGCAGTGTGCGCGTACGCACACTGGCCCGTTCGGCAGTTGTCTCCCGAGCATGCCACAAACCAGCTGAAAATCCTACGATTTTCGGCTTGTTTTCAAACATGCTCCTTAGACAAAAGACGTGCTACCGTACAGTAGAAACGGTCGCACGCCTTCCATACACTTTGCGATTATCGTACGATCGCAGGATTTCCCACGATTCTCGTACGGTAATCGTGCAGTGTATGGGCACCTTTAAACTCTTGAGGCACAGAATGGCAGTTTGTGTTTGAGGCTTCTCACAAAAGGTATCTTGTGGTGTAACAGATTACCTTTAAAGAAGTCTTTGTGCACATTAATGTAACCTATAGGTGCAGCAATTCTGAATAATTAAATGTAGTGCCCAGCATCAAATTAACCCCTTTTGCTAAAGAAGATCTTAGTAATCGGCAGCAGCGTATTAGTAGTTTTGCTGCTTTCTTATGAGCATTGGCAGCACACACAAGACACACTCCACGTGATTGGCCCACTTTATTACCCATTGCGATCAAATTTAAACTCGAGTTAGAAATTATCCGCTGGAAGGAGAACAGAGGGTGAAGCTACAAGCCCGCATTGCAAAGACTGTCACAGGCATGCCTCCCAGAGTCAAAGGCATGACGGGACTGGTAGTTTCACCACAGCTGGTGTGCCAAGGTTGCCTAACTGGTTTAGACCTCTTGATAAATGAGGCCCTATTGCCTACAAACTCCGGTATCTGGATGCCAAAACGTAATGTTTGAGGGTAACAAGCAAACTAATTGGAGATTTTATTTTTCTAGCACAGGTCAGAGAATGTAAAATCTGACGGGTTGCTATGGTAAAAGCCTTAGTTCTTCTTTGCTCTGCTTTCCAATACATTGGCCTGCTCTGCTACCTGTATGCAGGATTAGCCAATATATTACATTTTGTATTACACATCCCTCTATAGCAGTGAGCTCAGCTCACTTCTAATACAAAGCAGGCACTGCTGACAGGCTCGCAGCAGCTGCAGAAGGGGTCATTAATGAACCTATAATTAAAAAGTAATGCTGCGTATTAAATAACTGTAATTAGCTTGAGTCTTTCCATGCAAGGCGACGTGAAGAGGTGGCAAATGCTGTGTAATAAGGTGCCGACACCATCATAGTGGCAAGTGGAATGACAGGGAGCCACAAATAACACAAGCTACTTGACATGGAAATGTAATCGTTTAGCATGCTGTTATTTGACTGGATGATGAGAAAGGTGAGAGAGAGGAGGAGGAGGAGATGGAGAGAGAGAGAAGCACAGAGGACAGACTAGACAGATAGCACAAAGATGACCTGAACAATAACAGGGCAGTGAGCACACAGAACAAAGAATGGGAAGAGAAAAGACACATGAGGGAGGATGACTGGTATGACACAGGAAATGCAGGCTGCATCTATAAATGACAGGGTCTCCAAACATTATAATTATAGGCCCTGCTGGCTCTTTTATGTTAAAGCCAAAAAAACATTTCCAAACACCAGCATTGGACTTAACAGATGTCCCAGCAGGGAGTTAGTTCTTGTCTGATACCAGGGATAAACATGGCAGCTGCACTTGCTAAGTCACCAGCAAAAGTGAACTGCAGGCCTAACTCAGGAGGTATTATTGTGTCATCAGTTCCATCACAAATTTAAAAAAAAACAGAACGAAACAACAACCTGGACTGGCCAATGCTGTCTGGCATCTCAAGAAGATTACACAACTGGCTGGTTGATTTACTAAAGGAAAATAGGCTGTTCGCTTTGCATGAGAATTTTCCCTTAGCTTAAAGGGTTATAAAACCCTTGCGTGTTTTTGCATATATCTACTGCTAGCAAATCTGAAGAGTCTCGGGCGGCCGCAAAGGATCTTGGGGCGGGCGTATGCGCACTTTAGATGTTCGGCCGGGAGACTAGGAGAGAGGGTAAGTATATGGAGCAGCGTGCACCCGCACAGACTCCGTGGGAGATGAGAGGAGGACAGAGGAGTCGGCACTGGATCGGACACCCGCACCAGCGCTGGAGGGACAGACAGTAAAGAAGATGATCGGATTAAAGTGACATTAAAGGCAAAAAAATTTTTTCCCTCCCCCCAATGTTAATGTCAGCACCTTAAATTATATCTCTTAGGCCCCATTCGCACTGAGCAGCATGAAAATCGCGCGATTTTATATGTGCGATTTGTCGCGCAACTTTTTCCTATTGGGCTGTATGCAATCAGGAGCAAAATCGCTCGAAATCCGCAGAAAAAAGGGTCATGTAGGAGCGACAAGCTACAGGCGATATTGAGCTGCGAGATGTGAACAGCTCCATTGAAATGCATTGGAGAAGCTACATAGAGCGATATCGCGTGGAAATATGAGGAAATATATCGCTGCAAAAATCACCCGATAAATCGCTCAGTGTGAATGGGGCCTTAATCCGATCATCTTCTTCTTTCCTGATGTTTTCATCTGTCCCTCCAGCGGTGCGGCGTCTCTCCGATCCAGCGCTGACTCCTCTCTGCTTACAGGCACTTCTGATCCCATGGTGTTTGCATGCGGGTGCACGCGTCCATAGACTTCCTCTATCTCTGTTCGTCTCCCGTCCGAGAATCCGAACTGCTCCAAGATGCTTTGCGGCCGCCCGATCAGTTTCGTTTTCTCTGGCGGGAGCGCGCAGCGAAAACAAGGTAAATTTAAACCGCTGTTAAAGCCGTTTTTGTTGTTTTTTAAACTGTTTGCCTATATCTACCGCTTGATAGCAGTAGATATAGGCAAAAAAAGGGAGGGTTTAAAACCCCTTTAAGGTAAGTCCCTAGTCCCTACAGCAGGATTGGGAAGGGGAAGGG
>NW_017307226.1:27060-27349 GCF_000935625.1 Nanorana parkeri
GCGGGGGGGGGGGGGGGGAGACTTCAACTTTAATAAAAATTCATTTTGCAAAGAATACCCAATCATGAGCAAGAAAAGAAAACTATATTTGCTCGTATTTGATTAGATCATGAAAGGCAACAGACCTTCACCTCATTCACACAGCTAAGTGAAAATCCCCTTGCAAAGTGAACAGTCTACTTGCCTTTAGTAAATCCACCCCATTGTTTTTTTTTTGGAGGTTAAATCGGTTTACATACATACGTTTTTAACGGCTTTTTTTTTTGTTTTTCTTTGGGTGAACTTTTCC
>NW_017307226.1:28106-35617 GCF_000935625.1 Nanorana parkeri
GTCTAGTTGTCTGCCTGGAGCTAAGCTTTCAAAATAACGGAGAAAGAAGACTGCAGAGCAAACATTACAGGGATACAATGAAAATAAAAACTGAAGGAGGGCATGAACCTAATGTTTATTGTGGGTCACAGGATTAGAAACAAGGAAGAGGAAGGACAGAAATAGAATGGTACCTGTCTGTGGTTTCATGGTTCTCGCTACCAGGAGCACACGGCTGTGAAGAGGAAGCGCTCTGCTGCTCGTCATCGATTGAAGGAGATTCCTGCAGAAGACCAAAGCCATCACTTTCACTGTTAGCCAAACACAGTATGTCGCGATATTGTAAGCCAGATCACGGCGCAATTCCCCTTCTCTACAGGTCATGCCAAACATCCACTGCACATATACCAACACACAGGCGCCCTCTGACCACACCACATTCTTCTACACCTGTACAGGGTGACACCAGCATTGTGCTCCTATTAGGGTGAATCTTCACACTGTCTACACTCCGACACTTCCATACCACCAGCATTCTAAAACGGTACTTTTTCCCTCATAAGCAGTGAAAATGTCACAAAGCAAGAAGCTTGCCAGGGTAACAGGTACCTGTCCCTTATGCCCGATGTGGCAGCCATTTAAATACAGGGGTGCAAGGTGACATCACGGAGGCCTTAAATGCTAATAACATCACTAATGGGCAGCAAAGCATGACTTCTCAGGAGCAAGCCACTGACCATCATTTGTATCGTATGTGCTGTATAAGAGTCATTAGGCAACAACTTTCTGCCATAAGAATAACTTTTGGATCATTTTTTAAGCAGCACTCGGGGCAAAAATGTTCTTAACCTTTGCAGGGGGACTATTCCCGCACTGAAAGGATTAAGTGCTTGTTTTTGTCTAGGTGCATAAAAAAAAAATGTTTACGCAAACCGCAGAGCCGGCTGGCTGCTACTCCAGTCCTTGAAACTGATCACCATCTCCACTGCAGCATTGGAATGTTCCTTGTATCCTCATGTCCTATACACTGTGTACCGAGCGTGATGACTCAAGGATCATCCTTTGACCGTTGCAGTGGAGGGGTAGAGGCGCTCCAGGGACCAGTCTAAGAGCAAGCCAGCTCCGAGGACCAGTCTAAGAGCAAGCCAGCTCCGAGGACCAGTCTAAGAGCAAGCCAGCTCCGAGGACCTAAACAAAAATAAGCACTTAACCCTTGCAGTGTGGGGATAGCCCCACTGCAAGGGTTAAGAACATTTTCGCCCAGAGTTCTGATTTAAATTCAGCTCTTATATGCCTTCAATGGTTTTTTTATTTCTGAAAGCAGAATGGAAACTACAGCAAAGGACCTAAACAAAAATAAGCACTTAACCCTTGCAGTGTGGGGATAGCCCCACTGCAAGGGTTAAGAACATTTTCGCCCAGAGTTCTGATTTAAATTCAGCTCTTATATGCCTTCAATGGTTTTTTTATTTCTGAAAGCAGAATGGAAACTACAGCACTGGGCAGATTTCTTTTTATTGTCTGTCTGAACACAAATGTTAGCAGTGTGTCCTTTTTTCTGTTTAAAAAGGTTGCCGGTTCCATTCAGCTGGCTGCCGTCTTTTACAGTACAGCCAGTGGCTTTTTTTGTATCATTCGGTTTTTGATCTGTCTTTTCTGTGCAATGATAATGAGAGAAAACAGAAGGAACACTGAATGAAACAGCAAGCATTGTTCAAAAGAAGGATCATGTGTGCGTGCATACCATTATGGGTGGCCATGTAGGCATGATATGACCAGCCTCATATCATTGTGGGCCCTGCTTTTGACACAACTGCTGCTGCCATAGACTTTAGATTGTTATGGGATGCGCAGGGCTCAGAACCAGTCAGATTTGTATTGTTGCTCGTGTACCCCAGGGACATTCACCCTCTGTTAAGTTGGACATATTTTGAGCAGTATGCGGCCCTGATGACGCCCTCTGTTCAAGAAAAAATGATTTTTTAATAGACTATTGTCAAAGGAGTCAGGCTTAATATTGTCGTCTGAACCGTAACTGCAGCAAAAGATCTATCAGTACTCAACTCAGAATACAATAACTGGCAGGGAAGATTCCCCAAATCTATACTGTTTAGCTTAGATGGGGGAATCCATTCAGTACAAGGGGCTGAACGTGAAAAAAAACACATAAGGTGTGGCCAAGCTTTAGTCTTGGTGTCCACTGGCATGGGAGGGAAAGTGACATCCAGAAAGTGAAAGCCGTTATCACCGGAACTGGGGGAGATATATTTCAATTGGGAAACCTGTTCTCATGACAACTGTCTGAGATGGAATTTCCCCTCAGATTAGAGAGATTTCCTATCACTTCCTATCGTATCTCAGCTCAGGCTCCAAGCTCCCCAATGCTATTTCAGGAATTGTTTTGCAAGATACGCCTCTATATGCCATCAGTACACCTGCTGTAGGTGAAATGAGGCTGCACCAACATGGCAAAATGGCTGCTCGCATCATGCAAAGTAAAAAGGTACATGTGACAAATCAGAAAACATTTGGCAATGATCTTGCAAATGAGGTGCTCTGACAACCCACATTTTTTACGACATCACCTCCTATGCAGGCTATTAGAGGGGGTACCACCCATAGCAACCCAAGCATTCTGGGTTCCCATTACAAGCTCTGCAATCCAACATTTTATTCTATTAGACTATTCAGGTATTCTGTGTGATCACATTCAACAAACAAACAAATATAGGTCTTGAAATCACAAATTACATGTATTTCTCGAATATTAGGTGGCTATTATATATGTCCCTAATCTGCTTTCAGACATTACCAGAAAATAACATGACGCGGCTACAAAGGAAACAGACTGTATCATCTTGGCAGCACAGTGATAAGGATGTGGTGACAACATGGTGACACTACAGACAGCCAGCAAGCAAGCACAGATATATTGGCAAACCACGGTTAGAGGAGATGAAGCGATGCAGAACATCCAAATCTGAGTGGGAAGGGAACAACCTCAACTCCCACAGCAGAAGACATGAAGCTCCTCAGGCTTTGTTACCATACAACTCACTAATGGTGTTGGGTGAAACTTACTTGTTAATCAAATAGTTTATTTTTTTGTAAATTTGTATAAAGTCTGTATTTTAACATGATGTTTTTGCAAAGTATTCTGTACCTTCTTCAAGCCCAGTGCTTGCCTGCATGCTTATTGGCACCCTGCGCATACCTAAGACTGATGGTGTATCCCTGCTCCGATCTATTCAGCAGTCTGGTCTCTTCTGTTTTTCAACTTAATGATTGCCCAATAACTGTTATAATCTATCTCTAGCCAAAGGGTAGCGCTTCAAGTAGGTAAATATAAAACATTTGTCTGTAATTTTCATTTCATATTTACCCCAAAACTTAAACAAATATACAAAATATAAAAAAGAAATGTTTGCTTTAATGTGGTTTCCTAAAATGTATCCTGTAAATGTCTGATCTTGAAAACAAGAATAATACAGTAATTGGCACATTTCTCTTTCAAAACAAACCGTGCCATGAAAAGATATTGGTGTCTGTTGTTGCAAAGCTCTTTCTGAATGCTAGTTGTCTACCTACCATGTTGACCCTCTGGTTTCACCAGATAAAGTCACGGATCCACAACAAGGCTGCAGATCATGAAGTCAAAACTCCTTGCCAGATTACCTGTTCTGGACCAATGACTCAAGGGTTTAAGGTAAGAGGTCCAGAAAGACAGCCAGGCACTGCCTAGTGATGAGGCTGGGCTTGGTGAGAACCCAATTCACCTGAGTTCGGCCGAGCCCGCTCAAAATTATGACTGCTAGCCCCTCCTCCTGACCCAATCAGTTGCAGGGACAGGGCATTCCTCATGCCACAGCTATATACAAAGGGGTGGGGAACTCCCCAACTGCAACCACAGATTGGATCTGCAAGAGAGCGTTGCGGTCAGAGCTTTGAGTAGGCTTGGGGGAACTGGGTTCAGACCAAGCCCAGGCTCATCTCTAGCACTGACACAAGTCCCCTTCAACTGTTTGTTACTGGTGGTTGGCAGGAAGCCTTGGCCGTAAAGTGTTGACCTCTGTTTCAGTGTTAATTCCTGAATCCAGGACACCATAAATCCATCACCAATCACAAATGTTGAGGTCACCTTGCATAGATCTGCAGTAGATCAAGATACTTGCTGGAAGTGCCATTCGCAAATTAGTAAGTTTCTGCATATCAGGTGGAGGACACTTCATATACCCATACTCGTTCCTTGTCAGTGATACAGTAGAGATTGTGGAGGTCAGTAAGGAGAACTGTGCATGGACCGAACGTTTTGGAAAGAATAGCCAGCTGAAGAACAATGATCACTACAAAAGTGTATGACATAAAACATATCCATAGCATTGTGGAGGATTGATACGTCGCCTCCTCGGGGGCTTTGGCAGTATTAGATCTGTTGATCTCGGGTACTGTCTGTGTCCTAAAATGATAACAGTTTTCTGAAGTGTCTCTTGTGCCTGCAGTATTTCTGCCACTGCAGATACAACAGACACTCGAATCCCAATCCCTGAAGAAACGTAATGGCCATGTTTTCCGTCATACACTAATAAAGTGATCATTGTTCTTCAACCGGCTGGAGTTTACAAGAAATTCTATTCATGCACAGCACTTGTTCAAAAACAAATCTGCAGAGTAAGCCATCACATACTTACCCTAATAAATAACCCTGAAAACATCATATGAAGTTGGGAGCCCCCTATCAACCTGTTACAAAAAAGGAAAACTGGCACCCAGCATAATAGGGACGAACGTTTAAGCAGAGGATACCTTCATTGAAATGAACATGTCCAAACAATCAGCAGCTCAAGCGATACAGGCATCTGAAGTTATGCCCCTTCTGTTTGCTCTGGGTCAGTGAGGATGCCTGTTACACCAGTGTTTATGGGCTTTTGTTCACATCAGAACAGTTTCTTTCCCCATGCAAGTCTATGAGAATGCAAAAGCAGCTTGAAGTAGATCAAATGCAGGTCAGAAGGAGGTCAAATGAACCTGCAATAAATCCTGAACGATCTCATAAGCGTCACAACGGGTGTATAAAGCAAGCTGCATTTGCAGCCTAAAAGGACTGATAGGAAAGCTCAGTCAGTAGCTGGGCGGAAGGACCAAATCCAACTAAGAGGGAAAAAAAAGATTTGTGGAATGTGCCTACACCAGGCCTCAAGGTTCCACTACAGGTTCTAACATTAGAGACTGACATTTTTCAGCATGGGCTCATACTGCCATGGCTTTGGACACGTACACTTGAAGGTGCCCAGACATAGATTATTATTTTGGCAGATGATGCCATTTAGGGGGACAAACTGGCTCTGACAATGATCCTAAGCACGGATTACAGAAATCTGATTGTGTAGTTTCTAGAAAGTAACAAAACACTCATTGTACTGAAAATGTATTCTATTGTAAATTGTATTATAACTGTACTGTCTCCTCCATTTTGTAAAGCGCTGTGCAAATTGTTGGCGCTATATAAAACCTGTATAATAGTAATAATCATTCTGAGTCTGTCACCCGTCTAGACCTAACCTGACAACTAGGTATGCGCCAATACCGGTATTTTGGTACCGAGTACCGATCATTTTTTTTTCAGGACTTGCCGATACCAATTACCGAGTAACGGAAGTCCCATTCAGGAAGCCAGGTAGCGTGTAATGACTCGCCACCTGGCTTTCTGATTAGCCAGGAAGTGTGTAAAGACTTGCCACCCAGCTTCCCGATTAACAAGAAAGTCCCCTCTTACCTTGGTATGTCCAGCCTGTCCCCCCCCCGGGGCCTCTCCAGCCAGAACGCAGCCTTCCTCCAGTACACAGCCGGAGCCGTCTGGCCGGCCAATCAGGAAGCCGGGCGCCGTGTAATGACATGAGATGACGAGGGAGCATGAAGCCAACTTCCCGGCCAATCAGAATGCCGGGCATTGCGTCATTACAAGCTGCCTGGCTTCCTGATTGGCGGGGAAGTCGGCTCCATGCCTCTCATCACAAGTGAAAAGAGAGCATGGAGCCGCTTCCCGGCCAATCAGGAAACCGGGCAGTGTGCAATGACTCGCTGCCCGGCTTCCTGATACAGGAAGTACTCGTGCTAGGCATCAGAGCATTTGGGCGAGTACGAGTACTCGCTCAAATACTAGGTATCGGCACCGATATCGATACTAGTATCGTTATTGGTGCATCCCTACTGACAACACTTCACCTGAGGGTTGTATGTAGGCAGGGCTCTGCTTTTTCACAACCTACTTTAATTCAAATAAGTCGCATGGGAAATTCATCTGTGCCCAGATCTTACAGACACTCATTCACCTCCATGGCCTAATCTGTTAAAATCTAAATGTCTGGAAGTTTATTCCTTGTAAAGCTGGCTAGATGTAAAGGACAACCTCGGGAGTGAGCTAGTGACCATCTGGAGGAAAAGTAAATAACGTTTAAGGCTTTCATTGTGTATTTGGGTCAGTCCTCCACTTCCAATCAAATGACTTATCTATGGATAACTGTCTGCAGCTGGAACTGCATTTCATTAGTATTTCTTAGACAAAGTCAATTGCCAATCGTTATGTAGTGTGTTTAAGGCCGGACTTCTAGAGGAGTCTCTACAGACAAGAGGTTCCTTATTCCAAGTTGCATACAACTGGCTCAGTTTTGTCAATCTAACAAGCAAGCTCTATGTGACTGTGCTCTGCGAGGGCGCACTATTTCTCTTTTTACTTGAAGTTTTATTTTGACCACTTGTATTCTTCTAATGTTAAATAAAGAATGAAAAAAAGGGGGCGTGGCTTGGCAATGGCCGTGTGAGCTGGGTTTTCAGTGAGCTCCCGACCCGACTCTAACAAACAGAGCTAACAGCATTCATCTCTCCGCAACTGGCACAATGAAAAAGAAGGGGAAAGGGAAGGGATCCCAGTTCACCCAAGACCGGTGTTCTTGATCTAAGCCGTCGCGGGCGGAGATGACCCTCCGAAGTCGCGAGCCCGATGGGCGGACACGGTGGGGGATTGTCTGCTTGCGAGGGCGGGGTTCCTCCCCCACCCCCTCCGCCTGCTGTCACACAACCAGGACTGGAAGACTGGATTTTTAAATCACTTACATCGTCTAACTGTTTCAGAGCTAAACACTTTATATGTAATGAGTCATGGCCAACTAGAACACTCTTAATGTCGGATCCCAAAAAAACTATACTTGGCTTCTGGAGGAACATTCAGCTCTCTCACTTCCTTCACACATTACCCCCTGCCACTGAATTCTCCCGACCGCTTACTGCCTTTGAAGCGGAATGTGACAACATAGAACACCTGCGCCACGCGGTCTCCTACATGTATTCTTTACTGAATACCCCAGTAGCAGGGAACACCCCCGTCTATATCCAAAAATGGGAGCGGGATCTGGGGATCAGTTTCACACCTGCCCAAATAACGAGAATCCACTACTTTACCTTTAAATCATCCATTCACACGAAAATCCAGGAATCCGGATTTAAGCTGCTTACTAGGTGGTACAGGACCCCCCAAG
>NW_017307226.1:38252-111461 GCF_000935625.1 Nanorana parkeri
GCCATACTTGGCTTCTGGAGGAACGTTCAGCTCTCTCACTTCCTTCACACATTACCCCCTGCCACTGAATTCTCCCGACCACTCACTGCTTTTGAAGCGGAATGTGACAACATAGAACATCTGCGCCACGCGGTCTCCTACATGTATTCTTTACTGACTACCCCAGTAGCAGGGAACACCCCCGTCTATATCCAAAAATGGGAGCGGGATCTGGGGATCAGTTTCACACCTGCCCAAATAACGAGAATCCACTACTTTACCTTTAAATCATCCATTCACACGAAAATCCAGGAATCCGGATTTAAGCTGCTTACTAGGTGGTACAGGACCCCCCAGCTCCTCCATTCGATGTATCCCTCTGTACCCAACAGTTGCTGGCGCTGTCAGGAAGCTCCGGGAGATTTGCTCCATATCTTCTGGACATGCCCCAGAGTGGCCCCGTTTTGGTCTTCAGTTAAGTCTCTACTAAGCAAATTTACCGATAGGGACATCCCTCAGGATCCAGCCTTTTTTCTCCTTCATCACAACTCCTTCCCCAGGAAAAGCTATAAGACGTCTATTCTCCCACACCTCCTGAATGCAGCACGGAGTTGTATCCCAACTCTGTGGAAATTATCCCAGACGCCCACGGTGTCCATGTGGCTTCATAAAGTTGGAGAGGTGGAGAGAATGGAAGACCTGGTCTGGTCTGGAAGAGGCCAACAAGCTAAGCATTGCAGGACGTGGTTCTATTGGAACGCTTTTACGCAGACATCCGAATTTCATGCCCTGCTACAAGGCCCCCTCTAGAGGTAGGATGCGGCCAAGTTCGTGACGGCGGCTGCCCGGGGACTGGCGACTGGCCCTCTGGTCCACTAACCTCATCTCCCACCCTCCTTCTCTCCATACCTCTATACCGCCCCTCTTTCCTACCTGCTCTGCCCCCCTCTCCCCCTTCTGCCAATGCTGGCTACAACTACCCCTCCCTAGCTAGAATCTAGCACCCTCCATCCCCCCTTCCTTTTTGGTAACACTTCTGTGGCCTGCTTAGATAACCGACAGTGGAAGATGGTGGAGCCGATGCTGGCGCTAGGCCCCCTAGTTTCACCCGGGCCCACGCCGATACGCGGCACCTTCCTCTAATCTTAGATGAACCTCACACTACCTAAGGTTTCTATACGATACCCATATACCTCTAAGTAGGTGCGGCCATTCCATATGTGTATCTTCCACTGGAAATTGAAATGTTTACATGACTGATGACTACCATATAAGCTGCTTACGATGATAACATTATACCCACAGAATATGCTGCTATGTTTGTGTCATGCTGTTTATTACCTGTAATACCTGTTCTTTTACTTGTTGGAAAAAGTTGAAAAATCTTGAAATAAAGAATTAAAAAAAAAAGAATGAAAAAAAATAAAGGATAGCACTTTACTAGCCTCATGTGCTCAGATCTAAAGGAACAATTACATACAGTTCAGACACCACAAGCAGATCGATTTTCACAGTTCTCAATGAACAGATTCCACCAGTGTCACACTGGTAACACTGGTGAAAGGTGTCGCATGTGTACAAAGTGGGGAAAAGAGCTAGCAATCTAATTCCTATATTTAGTGTTCAGTCCTGCAGTCTATTCTTACTGCACAAACTTCTATTTCTTCCCAACTCCAGCCCAAACTTTTCTTTGTTCAGCTTTGTGCACAGCTGGTAAGTGTCTGAATCTGCCAGGTTTTTATAACTGGGTCCCCGTTGGGAACATTTGTCATCACTTCCTGTCTCAGTGATACCCTAACAGCCAGGGCAATATCTTTAAAGGGACCAAAGAACTCTTTCCATACTATATTCAACCTTAAAAATACCGGTGTAGTTAATCTTTAAATAAATATATGTGGTTACTAAGGAAAGAGAATCTAGTGGCAAAAAGGTACTAACAGCTTGGAAACATCATAAATACATAAATACAAAAATGGCTCCCATGCTATTACTCATTTGGGGAACTGGTCCTCATCACCACTACCCTCTGCTTCCATCTGCACAAAATCTATTTGGAGACTTCCCTTTCTTGAAAATCCCCTCTTGCTAGACCGTTTGAAGAATTCAGAGTATATGCTTAGCAGAGGCACATTAGTGGTTTATAATCTTGAGTTGCTATGTGAGTTGCTTCACACCTAGGCGTATCGAATATGCGCATTTGTCGCGCAGCACATTTTTACCGCCATTCGCGGTAAAAAAAACAGCGCGACAAACGTGCGTATCCGAGGGCTACCTGGCTGTATTCCAATGGATACGCACTGCAAATACGCCCCAAAGAAGCTCCTGTATTTCTTTGGGCGTAGTGCGTTATGCAGCGCGTTCCTTCACCCTCTAAAATGCCCAGGTGGGATCCATGTCCATAGGCAATCATTGGTTTTCACATGTTGAGCATTTTACAGAGCGTAGGAACACGCTGTAAAACGCCCAGGTGTGAACCAGGCCTTAGGGTGGGAATTTTGGGGGAGGGTTTTGGAATATAGAAATATGCTTATTAACAGGGTATCCAATTTATTTAGATTTTTTTTGGTTGAGGCTGGAGAAATATGTGATATTGGTAATTCAGGAAATTCTCTTTTTCTTATGTTTGTTTGTGTGGACATGTATATATGTTTTATATGTTTTTGATTGTATAAATATAAAATTATAAAGATTTGGAAAAAAAAAAAAAAAAGAGCGCCTCCATAGCGTAAATAGAGAGATTTTATTCAATAATAAAAATAGCTGAAATGTCACCAAAAACAACCAATGGCAACATGCTTGCAGTGATATGATCTCAGGATGGTGGGGGATGGACGAACAAATGAGGCTTTAAAAGTGCTGATGAAGAGCTAAGTCCTTCTAGCTGCACATCTTCCTCCGGTTGACACATTTCTGGGGCCGAACCCCTTTCGTCCATCCTCCATCCTGAGATCAAACCACTATAAGCATGTTACCATTGGTTGTTTGCGAGTCCATTTCAGCTATTTTTATTATTGAATAAAATCTCTTTTTGCACTATGGAGGTGCTCCTTTTGCTTCTCTTCTGCTAGATATCCAGTTTCCGTGACTGTGAGGAGCTGCCCCCGTGCCTCTGGAGTTCTCCCTCTTCCCTCAAGAACGGTCACATTTGGCGCCAGTGGTTTTTATCTTTTAGTGCTAGTTACCAACTTGAATATAATTTTGGTGGGGAGATGCAATTGTTCAAGAGCCTTTTTGGTGTGTGTATGCAACTACAGAGGATTGTTCCTATTGACCCCAAAGCAATATGGGTTGTTGGCAGCTGTCTGCATGTCCCATAGCCTTGAACACCCAAGTACAACTATTAAGAGGCCTGGTCTGCCCATCTATGGATAATCTTAGGGTACAGTAAGTAATTCAGTAGCTCCATCACAGCCTGACATTTGACAGCCATGGTAAGAAGTGACTCTGTATAGGCAGCAAAGCCAGGGGCATTTAATTAGTTGTAATGGAATTAGCTTTGGAGGGTGCCCATGTATTTGCTATTTAAAATTCAAGGTTTTGGGTTTCCAATGCTGCGCAGGTTCTTCTAGCCAAGACAAAAACAGCCTAGAGCATCCAAAAAAAGGGTTTTTAAGCTCTCTTACTTACTGGAACTATGAACAGCTGTGTCTTTAAAATCTTTAACACTGAAAACAACTGTCACTAAAACTTTCAGAAGTGCTGGCTTCAGCTTAGGACTTCTGTTAAAGCGGTGTGGGCAGCAGAAGAGGGAACATTTACAGGTACTTCTTTTACTCACACATTTATTTTGGCATCAGAGTCACCAAGAGGAGTCGTCATCTTGGTCATATTGTTCTCAGATATATAAACATTACTGGAGAGCTACCACTGAAACATAATTTTCATAGATGGAGTTCAGTTATCATAAAGCCCGCAGAATAATTAAGACACAAAAGGGTTGATTTTTTTTTTAAGGCGTACGGCGTGTTCACTTTGCAGAGTGAATTTTCACTTTGCTTAGTAAATGGGATAATGCTGTGCTAACTCCAATCATCCATGAGAAAGGATATTAAAGTCTTACAATTCTACATGTTCCTTGAACATGGGCTGGTACATGCAAAATTAAATGTCACTTAGCCTCACATTACACCTTAAGAAAAGTGAAAAATCACATTGCCCAGTTAAAATTCAGCTTGCAAAATGATCATGTCCTGTGCCATCAATAAATCAACCCCACCATCTCCAACCAATTAACTTTCAGGATTTTGCTGTGCTCAGAAGACTGCATTTTGTTGGCTACTGTGAGTTTTTCCAGTAATCAAGTTGCTGCAGAGATGAACTAAATTTTGAACACGTCAGCTTTAGCCATGGGTTCTTTGCCCTGAAGACCAAGCACAAAAATCCTCAGGTTTAAAATAACATTTGAGTAAAGCAGCTGGCTTTAAACATATGGTGACCACACATAAGAATGCACGATTTAGTTAATACCATGGCATAAATGAAATTATGGTGTCATTCTTACATGGAAAACAGCTCATGGGTAAAGTCATGCACAAAATGTTAATTTCAGGGAGTGCATGGGTATCTTAATACTGGACTGAAAAGTTAGTGTTAGGTAAAGGAGGAGTCTGAGAAGGGGGTCGGCAGGATGGTACTTTTTTTTTTTTTTACACGGTCATGCGGTGCAAAGGTCCGGCGCAGCAGGGAGGACAGAGGGGCATGCGTTGCATAATGCTGGGCATGCAGAGGGCTGGGTATATCTTTAATTCCCATTGGTGCCCCTTTCACCCCAGCTGCGTCTTTACTTACACCATCACTGGGCAGGGGAGCTCCGTTGCTTTGACCGGAGGAATGCAGGTTGACGTATTCCCCATCGCCCGCCTCCTCATTGGAATTTTCATTCTACGATGGGAATAGACAGGGTGGAGGGAATGGTTGGCAGTGGATCTGCTATGCTGGTTCAGATGTTTTCAGATCAATAATTAATTCCATCAGAAGAAAAATTGTTCTCAAGGGGGTCTTCAAACCCAATTCACAATTTTGATATAATACTGTTAAACACATTCACAAATATTCACATAGTTATGTAAAATGTTTAGATGTGTATAAGCACTAAAGATGTTTGCACTAAAAAGGGAGACGTATTCCAACTTACGACTTCCTGTAGCATCTCTTCTGAGCCTAAAATGGCTGACAACATGGTACAAGAGATTGCATTCAGCTGCACAGCAAATACAACATCAAATAGATGTGGAAAAGCATGACATATTTGTAAATGTAGTAGTGCGCTGTGGCAGCACAAGAAGTGTAGGGTCAGGTGAAAACTAGAAACACTTGCAAAAGTTCCTAACAGTTTGTAAGTGCACATGATTCTAAATAAGGAACTGATCTAGTCTAAATGGATCCATGGACATACTATGATTTTCTTGCAATTAGTCCAAAGATGGCTGGATTGGGAAAGAATTAAAAAATGTCTATGGCCTACCCAGGAGCTGTGCAGAGGCCAATTCCAACTATCTGTAAAAAAAATAAATAAGTCAAGGCAACTGGTCTTGCTGTAATTCCAACTGTTCCCTAAAGTAAGGCTGGCACCCAGTGGCCTGCACAGAGCATAAACATGCGTCGGCCACTTCCAATACCAAATCCAAAGCACTGCAGTCTAAAATGTTACCCTAATGGCATCTTATCTTTCACTGATGGGCTACAGAAATATAAAAGGCAGATTGTACATGTCCTTTCTGCAGTACAGGAATGCAAATGAAAAGTTGTCACATTTACACTAATTTGCCACTGATTCATAAGTGACCTACCAAAAAAGAAAAACACATTTCCCGAGTTAATTGCAGCACTAGATCCCTTACGTAATACTCATAGCAAGATCACAAAGGCACTGCAATAATTCACAACAACCCATTGCTTCCTAAATTGTTTTGAGTACCCTGGTTACCAATCCTAAGGGGATGTCAAGCAATCCCATTTGCAAAATGCATTACAGTTAACCGAATCGCTAATTCATAGCTATTCTCATTTCCATCTGGGGCATTGTTTTGAGATGCTTATACAATATTTCCTCACAAACCTACTCCACCTAAGCTTAATGTAAACTATGACTTCTGTCTAGCAAGTTTCTAGCTTCCATCTCTTATTCACTACCACGGTTAGAGATGTCCACTAAAAAAATCTCAGTTTTTCTCTTCGGCTGTGACCATTGCAAAAGTACAAAATGATGCCACGTTCTAAGGAACCCTCCACATTAATGAGCATACATGGAATTGGTATAGCTGCCAAGGGGGGAGAGTCACAAACCAAAGGGAAATCTAATCAAGAGAGTCCTTGAGAAAACAAAACATTGATGGGGAATATAATCCCTATGTGCACATCTCAAGCTAAAAATACGTTTTAAGTGGAGTTTGCATTTAAAATAAATTGCGGCACCAGCACTGTAGAAGAAAAACTGCAAATTAAATGTTTATTAAATGCAGCATAGTTTTAATACAGGTAGTGTTTAAACTGACTCTCTGTATTCCTTCTTTTATCCCATCTAAAAGTACCCAGGCATAGAAGAAGTTGTAAGACAACATCCTTCCTTTTCCGATGGTTGGAAATATTGTTTTTTCTATTGCCTGACAGTTTGCCGTCATAGCATCTCACATTGAGCAGTCAGCCAATAGGAAAGAAACAATTGCAGCCAATCAGGTAAGAGGTCTGATGCTGTTATATGCAATCAGACTTCTGAAACAATAAAAGAGTAAAGTGGGTTTTTACACACAGTTTTACAGCTGCTAGAGAGCTGTAGTAGGAGACGAGAGCAATTAAGTGTACAACAGCCTCTATGTACCGGTACTATTAGATGGGAAAATATACGGCATGCCAGGGTCACTTTAAAGTTAAGGCATGATTTCAAGTGGATCTGTTGTGCATTAAGAACACAAAATTACCTTGACCCTCTGGAGAGTCATATGTCATCCAAAACGTGGCAGACCAAAGGCAAACACCTATCTATCCAGAAGAAATTGCTTCTTCCTGTTCTGATTCCATTTTGCTTATGCGTTCTGGTCATGTGATCTTAGCCAAAGAGGGTTTAAGAGATGTCCAGACACATATGGCTGCAACACCTTCAGAAGACATTGCATGACCAATGCCTAAGTTTTCGGTGAAATGCCTGGCACTAAAAGACACTTGGAGCAGTTTTATTTTTTGTTGCTGGAAATTGTACCAAAGATGCAGCAGTCAGGATTTCTTTTAACAAAGATATGCAAAAGTAGCGTTTATGAGGCAGGAACGCAGGGCCCCTAATACAGAGTAGACCCACCTTAAAGCCCAGCTCTTTGAATAGAGTGGTGAAGGGTTAGAACTTTTTATCAGGTTTTTATTGTTGTCACTGCAGAGATTTTTCCCTTACTTCCTATACTTCAGACACCCGACAGGAAATTAGGGCAACAGGGGTTATTGGGGCAGAAAGGAAGCAATAAAAATCTCTAAGCATTCCCCAATATACAAAAGGACCTTTCATATCTCTTCCTCTCCTTCTGACCTATCCTGTCATCAAGACAGAAAGTGAAGAAAAATCTACTCACTGGGAGTTTAGACAACAAATCTAAAGCTAGTGGATTTCTTTGGGGTTTTTTTTTCTTACCATCTTTTTATTTTAATATGAAAAATAAATTTTCTACACACAGACACACACACACACACACACACACACACACACACACACACTCCCTGAACCTTACCATAATCGTACGATCGCGGGATTTCCCGCGATTATCGTACGATTATTGTAAGGTGTGTGGGGACCCTAACATGAGGTACTACCAGTCTATATAATGTGTATCCAAATCAGGTGGGCCCACTCACTATATGGTTGTTGGTAGATCTATAGAATATTATATAGAATATGTGTGCAATTATAGCCCTTCTGCACATTGTTCAAAACAAAAACTTTCTGGATAAAGTTGGGTTTGAAGTTTAGACCACACCTACGATTACCACTACTGAAGACTTCCTTACCTGCATCTAGAAACTAATAACCGTGGTACCAAATTCCAAAACAAAATGAATAAAAATAAGGGAAATGTAACACTCTGGATTACATTTAACAGTTAATAACAGAGTTTCTGGACAATCACCATCATTCTTTCACAATCTATCATGAGTCAGACTAGTTCCCAATTCAGAATTCATGTCATAAAACCATGGAAGGACATTGACCTGTACTCAGGAAAGGAGTTGGTGATGCTAATGGAAATATTCCTTTCATCGTAAATGGTTATTGTATGAGTACAATGAGCACGCTAGGCACACAGACAGACAGCACAGGGAGGCAATGAAAGCTGAAGCAGCACAGTGTAGGCTTGATGAGAATGGAATACAGACAAGAAGCTGGTTTGCCATTCACAAATGCCCCCATTAAACCCGTCCGGCCGAGCCCCCTCCCGTTCTCACCGCTGACGTCTGGAGAGAGCCGGTGAAAGGCGGCTCAAAAGGAAGGCAAGCAGGAGGGGTCCCGCAGACACTGCTGCCCTGAGAGGAGGCTAAAGGAGGACAGAGGGAAGCTGGAGGCACAACAGGAAGGGGGGGCACAGAATCTGGGAGGGGGTATCGGGAGGTGTAGAAGATGGCAGGACTCAGCAGGGGGAGGGCAGGAGCCTGGCTATGAGGAGCAAAGTCCTGGGAGTAGGAGCGAAATACAGATTTGTACTGGGAAGAGGAGATGGGCAGGAAGACAGGGGAGAAAGAGAAAAGGTAAAAAGAAAAGCAGATTAGTGTAAAAGCAGTTTAGTAGCCGACACAAAAGGACATTCATTGACCGTAACAATGTCACCTAGGCTAAGTTCATTTACACTCTGAGGGAGACATCAAAATCCACTCTTAATTCAGTCACTATAGGCATGTACTGTACATATGAAGCATAACGATTAACGGCAGCCTACCTGTCATTCTACTGATTTATATATAACCACTAAGCTCTGCAGGTCCTGTTTGTTAGAGACCTAGGAGCAGAAAATCAGTGGCAGGCCTCTGTAACAGTCATTATGATAAAAGCTTTACAAATCACAAATGTTTTTGATTGGGTTGTCATTTACCTTTCATTCCCCCTTTTTGCACTGATGCATTGAGACTGACGCAAATCTGTTTAGTAAATAGAACCACACAAACGTGAACACACATTCCATGTAAGCGTCTGGCACTTGACGATAAAACTGGAGTACTAACTGGAGTGGGACCCCAGGGCAGACACAGCGTGTCGATAGAGGTTGGCTCTGGTTGCCATCTTTCCTATGCTCCTGACCTGAATGGCTTATACACTGAAGCGCTCTTCTTTACTCCTGGCAAAACTGAAGACATAGCAGTTTCACCAATCCACAACCCACAGGCACAAAATCCTGCTTGACCCAAGTTAGATTAAGGCCACAGACCATCACAAGCCTGAAGCTCATTAACCCCTTCGTGACGGGAGACGTACAGTGTACGTCCTGTCACTTTGTGCCTATATGACTGGCCACGTACACTGTACGTGACGAGTTATATCAGGCTTTGTAATGCCGGTATTTGCTGATTCTCAGCATTTAACAGTCATTCATTAATGTCTCAGTATTGAGGCATTAATTAATGAAATAATTAAGCTTTTTGTAAAAGCTTCTTCCTTTCATTAATGAAAGAATGAAGCCGTTACATGCAAATAGAGGACCGCAATTTGCGATCCCGTATTTGACAGCTCAAAATAGCAGAGAGGCAGCAGTGACTCACCTCACCTCTCTGCTATTTGTTTTGACAGCTCGAGAGCCCGATGTTTAGATACATTTCACTCAAAAGATACAATGTATATCTTTTGAGTGAAATGTATCATTTCTGATCGTCTAGGCACGATCAAAGAGCTTTTAGTGAGATCTGAATCTGACTAAAGTCAGGATCAGTCTCTAAGGTTATTATTAGCTGTTCCTAAGTTTGGATCAGCCTAATAGCCAAAAATAAAATAAAAAAGTTAATTTATCAAGCTGTCATAGTGATTGCTTGATATAAACTGACAAGAAAAAAAAAAAGTTTTTTTTTTTATTTTTTTATTTTTTTTACAAAGTGTAAAAAAATAAAAATAAAGTGTAAAACAAAATTAGGAAAATATAAATTATATATAAATATATTTTGTATACTATAATTAATATTAAAAAATTCTAAAAAAAATAATAATAATCAAAACTTGTGAAGAAAGTGTTTTCTTCTAGTTTTTTTTCCTCATTTTTTTTATTTTATTCAAACTAAGTGAGGGGCTAGGTACACATATGTGATATAATTATATAGCCCTATCTGTCCTCTAAAAAACTATATATAATATGTGTGGGTACATTTAGTAAGAAAGTATATTACTGACGTGGAAGAATCACACAGCAAAAATGTAAAAAATGTGTCAGTCATTTATGAACAGAACCTGAAAACTAGCTCAGTCATGAAGGGGTTAAAAGGACCATGGACTACAGTTTCAGGACTATTGCTCCAAATTGATGGAAGGAGAGTTCTGATTGGCCAATATGCATCACTGCTTTATGGTTGCTCTCCGATTAAGAAGTCCCTGGGTTATTAAGAAGGAGCCTTACTTAAAAGGGAATGAATCAGTCTTTTTAAAAGGTGCAAGGCACAGTACTGTCATCCTCAGGCTTTCATTTTTGCAGACTACCAGACCCAGAACAAGAACCAAGTGAACACACAGCTTCTATACTTCCAAGCCCGTCACTCGCTATGTAGATAAGGGAGGATGACCACCTTGGAGTCTGCACCTTCAACAGTCAGTTTTATTATAGTCTTCCAAAAAGACTAACAGTAAAGTGACCTTAAAGGAGAACTATGGGGTTAGGGCTTTTCCCCATAGTTCTCCGAAGGGTAACAGGAGGACACAAACTAGCGTCCTCCCGTCACCCTAAGCTCAGTATACCGCGAGCTACAGCGGTACTCAGACGCTGAAGCGGATCCCGACAATTATGTCTGGATCCGCCCAGCTGCGTGAGTGACAGGTGGCTCTGCCTATCTAGAGGCAGAGCCAGCTGTACCCGCCCTCTCCCACGTCCGTTCCGCCAGTCAGCGCTGGAGGATCGGAGCGGGGAGAATCCAGTCCCTCTTCTGTCACCGCTCTCTGCAGGGCTAGATCGAGAAGTGAGCGAATGCCGGTATGTGTTCGCTCACTTCCCCATCTACTGAGCCGACCTGTGACAGTCTCATTGTCACAGGTCGGCTAGAACGATGAGGATGAGTGAAAATCACTCCTCATAGTTCTCCTTTAAGAATGGCAGAGCTGCCCTTGGCAACCAAAATTATGCTGTCACTGATATTTAGGGCAGCCCCAAAAAATAAAAAAGGAAGCATTTAAGTGGTTGCTCTGAGCAACACAGTTCATTCAGGCACTAACCAGAAAACTAGCGTGTGAGAAATAGCAGCCATTTATTACACAGCTCTTAACACTCCTTGTTATACTCTTATATGTTATACAGGCTTCTTTCTTGCCCTATGTCTTCACTCCTGGGTTGGTTCCTTCCTTTCACACGTCCCCTCCTTTCCTTGCCTCCTTCCTTCCTTCCTCAGATTCTTGCATGCCACAGTCTGCCTGTGGAATCCCAGCTATGTGCTCTCACAGTGGGGAAGCTGGAACTGGGCCGTATTCCTCCTCCCTTCCTTGTATTAATCTCCTTTCCATATGCTGTGCATCCCAGCTCTGGCCACAGCAGAGTGCTCCGAGCTGAGAAGTGTGTAAAAGCTGATTGAGCCGGGGCTATTTTTACTGGGAGTTTAGTTACCAACAGGTGAGTGTCTGGCTACACCAAAACAAGCCGTTTCACAAGTTCCCTCCAGCAATACAATCAAAGACTATGTGACAGCTTGAGAACGGCTTAAGAGTCATAATCCCATGAGGTTCTCTGACTTTTTACTATATCAAATATCAATCTAACCTGGGAGTTATAACTTCAGTGTAACTGTCAGGGGAAAAAAAAAAGACTATTATGATATCTTTAAAGTGTCACTCCACTTTTGCCAAGATGAAATAAAACCACTCTCTCCAGGTCTGTTCCATGGTTTGCAATGACTCTAGCAAACATTTCAGAATTCTATCTGCTCTCGCCTGTGCTAAAACTCACACATGGAAATCCCCAGTGCTGAGGGGAGGGCCTTGCTATTGTCACATGATCGGTCCAGGCATTGTATTAAGAAAATACTGATGTATACAGCAGACAGCCAATCAGATACGTAGGAAATGACAGGGTCTGGGGAAGGGGGGTTCTGGATACCACCAGTGTGCAAAGCAACCCCAGAGCAGTACTGACATTTTTATCCCAAATTATTTTTTTGGTTTGTTTCAGAAAACCATATATCTGGAACTAGAAAGGTCATTACTCTTGACTTTAAATGGCAAAACAGATAGATAGTTTAGCAATCACATAGGTTATATCAATATGTTTTTAAGTGGAGTTAATGTTTAAATACTTACATGAATAAATTCCTGAAGCAAACAAAAGCATATCAAGTAAAAAAAACCAAGAACATTCCTATAAAGTGGAAAGGAAGGGATAAGAACACCTTTACGTCAGAAATCACTGTTCCGAGGTCTTACAACTGTCAGTCACATGACTTTATTGGAGGTGGGAAACCACCAATCGGTGGGGCTCTGTCTGAACCCTGGTCTTCCCCTTCAGCAGTAATTGCAATCCACGCCTAGACCTATTGTACCAAAACTAGCTGGATTAAGATCCCTGAGCAGCAGTTTTTGTTTGAACACTGGGCAAGTATTTGTTCTCTGTTAAGGGAGTCTGGTCCTTGTAGTGCTCCTGCCACTGAGCACAACAAGGACCTCTCTATGACCTTCTCTCTGGAGAAGAGGCAATTAAGGGGGGACATGATCACAATGTATAAATACATAAATGGTCCATATAGTGAGCTTGGTGTCAAATTATTCACTTTAAGGTCATTGCAAAGGACAAGGGGGCACTCTGCATTTGGAGGAAAAGAGGTTTAACCTTAGCATACGGAAAGGATTCTTCACAGTTAGAGCTGTGAAAATGTGGAATAGACCACCCCAGGAACTAGTTCTAGCTAGCTCAGTTAATTGTTTAAAAAAACATCTGGATGTATTCCTAAATGCACAGAATATTACTGGATATTGAGTTCTTAGAGGTATATTAGGCACCAGACATTGTTGATCCAGGGAATATCTGATTGCCTTATGGGATCAGGAAGGAATTTGTTTCCCCCTGTTGGCGCAAACTGAACCATGCTTTATTAGGGGGTTTTTTTGCCTTCCTCTGGATCAACATTGAGTAATTGTGGGCATAGCGTTCTGTTTAGGCTTTTTTTTTCCATATCTCTATAGGTTGAACTCGATGGACATGTGTCTTTTTTTCAACCTGACTAACTATGTAACTGAGGAGTGAAAAATATGCAACTCTCGCAAAGATTAAAAAAAAATGTAAATCCCAACTGACCGGACCCTGCACCAAGACTACTTGAAAACTGGGACTGATTTTGATTCTATTCATTGAGCTGGAAATTAACAAATGAATTGTGTGGAAGCTGTTAGGATTAGTTTCCGGGGAAGCAGCAGAAAGCTTTTCAATGAAAACATCTGTAGAACCCAAGGGTCAAGGGGTTACCAGGGCCTATTTCTGACATTCCCAATATCTTGTATTGGGAACCACACAATTTAGGGTCCAAAAGGAAAGGCCCCACTGACACATTGGGGCCAAAAGCAATCACCTCCTGACACTTCTGAACATAAAAGTGTATGGAACCACTGTTCAAGTGTGTAACATTCCCATTACCAAAAAATATTAGATCCAGCGCTTACTAAAAGGGATACACATCACACTAGAGAACACGATGTGACATACAAGTGTGATTTCTACAGGTAGGCTGGTGGGAAGGCGATGGCGCTGGTAGCAAAGAACTCATCTGCCCTGGGGGTTTCATCTAATCTTTGATAAACAAAAATACAGTAGATGCCCAAAAGGTCAGCTCTGCCCAAACTTCATCATCTCAGAGATCCCACTGGCATGAAATACCTGCTGCAGCTTGTGCCTAAAGCTGGCCATACACTGGTCGATTTTCTTACGAACATTCATATGGAAAATCTCATCAGCACATTCGATAATGCCATCAGAGACTTGAAGAACGTTGTTTGACATTTCCTTTAATTCTAACATTCCATTTTGGAATGAATGGAATTTCCTGAACAAAAACCACATTCACTTATTTAATTTGTTTGCTCGCGATAACTTTTCCATCCTGCTACTTTTTTTGTCACTGCAGTTAAAATTGATCGTCAATTTGACCTCATTAGCCATTAGAAAATCAATTGAACGTTCATTTTTTTTTTAAATTCTGTGTATACGCAGCCTACAAGCCCAATGCCAGAGGTGCCACTCTTTTCAAATCAGGAGGCGTGGCACCATCATCTGGCTGTGTAATGCCAGAACTGGATTTTTTTAAGGGGAGATCTCGCCAGAGAAAAAAAGTCAGCATGGGATCCAACTTTCACTTTTGGGAGGGGCTGGCCTTTAATAAACAGAGCTGTAGTGGATTTTGAAGTATCAGCTGCTTCCAGTGAGAAATGCTCACATTTGCCTCATCGCCTGCAGGGACAGCAGAGCTGTACACAGCAAAACTTTAATATCTCTCACTGGCCTGAAGATACTTCAACAGCAAGTACAAGCATTAAGACACAAGAAAACACAATGAAGAAAAGTCTACGGCCTACTGTACGAAATTTAATACAAGAACTTGAAACGGAACCAACACCTAGACATAATGGAGGCAGACATTTTATGACTGTACCAGAGTATTGTAAGGAATCAGAGGCATCATAGGAGGCCACACGTTAGAAGGAGCAACATCTACTGCAGGTAGCCAAACTCCAGCCCTCCAGCTGTGGTGAACTACAAGTCTCAGGAGGCACTGCAAGACTCAGACAACTACAGGCATGACTGCCAGATGCCAATGCATGATGGATTTGTAGTTTCACTATAGCTGGAGGGCTGGAGTTTGGCTTCCCCTGATCTACTGTGTCCTGCTTCAGTGACATCACTAATTGCTAAAAAAATAAATAAAATCAGAAGCCTAAATGAGGTATCAGTATATAAAATGGCTGCCGTCACTGGTCACGGTTACTAGCTAGCATTCACAGTATACTAAAATGTAGTAAACAAGAACAGGCATAAATAAGTCAATCTTAAATCTTGCATTCTAAGGAAAAGACACAGCTAAACATCCCAAGAGCTAATCACATGCAACAGTCCTCCCCTCACACTCCACAGAGGCGGCAAGCAATGGAGCAGACACTCACCGAAGGCACAGGGAAAGAGCCGTGGCGGCTCAGAAAGCAGTTAGAGGCTGAGAGACTGATGCCCTGAGGGTGGCTGCCGTCCTCAGGTGCGTTGAAGACCCCTTTGGCTGGCTGTGCACAGTACGAGACAGAGGAGAAGGAAGAGGCAGCAAAGGGAGCCTGCTGGAAAAAGTGAGATAGAGAGGCAGATGGAAGAGACAAAAAAAAGGGAAGGTAGACACAGGCAGCAGCACATCAACATAAAGCCTGAGCAGGATTTAAAGTAAACTTGTCATTAAGCAACTCAACATGAACCACCATTTTCAGGCAATAGAAAGCACTGTAAGGTTCCCGGATGGCCTCTGTGTTGCTAGTCGGAGTTGAAGGCACATGCAGTATGCAAACGTTTTCATCAAGTTGGGAGAAATGGATATTTAGTCAGACAGACTAAATACTAATAACCAGTATTTTCATAGTTTTACCTAAATCTGACTGCAGTTTCCCCAGTAGGTCTAAATATAACTGGGAAATCCAATAGGCACCAGAGGTGCCACCCTACTGTCCAGTGCTAACAGATCTTGCAAGGCTCCATTCATACAAGCGGATTTCCGTGCGTATTCGTACACGCGGAAACGTGCTAAACATCAAAAACAATGCATTCCAATGTTTAGACTACTACATCGTAAAATAGTCCAAGCGCGAGGTTAGGGGCGGATTCCCGCACATTTGCGGCTATAGTAATAGCCGCAAAGGGCGGAATCCGCGCGTTTGCAAAAAATTGCATGTTCATGCCGTGAAAACGCCATATATGAATGGAGCCTTTAGACACAACCGCCAGCTTTCTCAGCATTAGAAATACTGAAATGAAAAAAGAAAGAGAGCGCCTCCATCGTGTGAAATCGTTTGAATTGGACGATATGAAAAGGGTAAAATACATACTCACAAGGACGACTTGAAAAACAGGCATATAGTATGTATCGACAGACACGAACAGCCGGATCACAGGATACACATTCGGCTGGACAAACTGTTGACGCGTTTCAGAGGACACGCCTCCTTCCTCAGAAGCATTGCCTGTTTTCCAAGTCGTTCTTGTGAGTATGTATTTTACCCTTTTCATATCGTCCAATTCAAACGATTTCACACGATGGAGGCGCTCTCTTTCTTTTTCCATTTCAGTTGTTGTGGTCATCCCAGACCAGTGTGAGTGGACTCCAGTGTGCATCATTGCATTTCCTAAATCAGGCTTTGAGGTTGGCGCTGGTGATATTAACTCTTTCTGCATCAGAAATATGTGCAATGGCACTTGCATTCGTTGGGGTGTGCAAATGTCAAATTCAGAAGGTTAAAAAGAACAATCATCCCCCATCTGCCTCACACACCAGGCTATGTGTCAGTGAGGCTGCCGGTCATGCTGATGGACCTACAGCAACATGAAGGTGGTGAAAGGGTCAGCGCCAAGACTCAAGTCTGAGCTGAAATCGGCAACTTTGGAGCTTCTGGAAGGATATATAAAAGTACACACAGACACTTCTAGAGGCCTGCTGTTCATTCATGTGAAGAATTTAATAAGTTGATGTAAGAACCGGTTACTTTAAGGTGTAGCTAAACAACAAAAATAACAATTTAATGTATTGCAGCTTACCAATCCTTGAATGTGGTGGCTGCATTAGTTATCTATGTATCTCCCCACCCCCTTTATTTTCAGCTGGTGAGCCGGCCAGTGACACAGTACCTGCCCTTGGGTGGCTGCACTCTATGGAGGAGGAACGGAGCCCTTGGGCAGCAACATTGTCCTCCTGTGGAGAGGGTGGCGATAGGTGTACTAGCAGATTTAGATGGACTTGAATAAAAAATTAAAGTGGAACTCCAGCTAACACTTTCTACGCAGTTCAAGCAACAGATTTTTATCTTTTGGGATAAAGGTTTTTACAAAAATGAATAAACTCTGACCATTGTAAGCAGCCCTGTCAGTGTTAAATGGTGTATCTCAACCCTCTGGGCCCTGTCACACCATCAGGAGTGCATTCCAGTGCGTGCGGCCTCTGGAACGCAACCCGGCTAACTCAGATTTTTTGGGGGTGGGAGGGGGTGTGATGGTTTATTGAACACAATGGCACCGCAGCCACGCCCCCCGCCCGATCGCCGGCAGCCGAACGCATGGCCCATTAGTGCCTGCGTTCCGGTTCAGTGCGATCTGCAAAAAACAGTGTTTGCAGCATTTTTTGCAGATCGCACTGGCCCGGAACGCAAGCACTAATGTGCCACGTGTGCGGGTGCCAATAAGCCGGCTGGGTTACATTCCGGAGGCCGAACGCACTGGAATGGACTCCTGATGGTGTGACAGGGCCCTCTATCTGCCACTTTTGCTGGACAGCTTAGAAGTTGAAAACTAAGACTCACTGGTCAGATCAATAGGTGAAAATAAAGGGGAAAAAAGCCCCAAAAAGAAAACTAATGCAGCCATGACACTTAAGGACTATTAAGCTAAAGTATGACATCTTTGCTTTTAGATATACTTTAAAGGACACCTTTATTAAAAGTCTTTAATACATACTACATGTTCCTCAAAGCTCAGTTTAGATGGACATGTCAAGGTGCTTTCTGCTGTATGATAGGCTGGTTCTTACTGAGCTGAGAAAGAAAATCTGCTTACAAACAAAAGTCCGATCTGTTTGAATCATTCTGAATGTGTCTAACTATCAGAGTCATCAGGACCTAGTCAGCAAGTTTTTCTAAGACGTAATTGCACTGGAGTAATGCGATTACTTTAAATGAAAGCAATAATTAGAAGAGTTCCTCTTGAACATGTTCACAGTAATACCCTTGCTTTGGTTAAGCTATAAATGCTCTTTTTCAAAAACACACACACACAGGGCACTGTGATTAAAGGCCATGAAGGGGGACAGGGGATAGATTTCCTGCACAATATGACAAGCAGTGAATAATATCTGAATCACTTTCCGTTTAACTACAGCTGTATTACACTTGAAGGAAAGGCAAACAAGTCACCCTTCTGCACAGCACACCCAAAACATGCTGATCTGCCTTAAGATATTCTTCCCCCTCCTTAGGGTAGGCGAGTCCTATAAATAGGGCTGCATAATGATTCATTCTTGAGGGTCCTCGAAGACATTTACAATGTCAACTGGAAAAGACCTCAAGGATACTTTTTTTTTTATTAGTCTGTCTACAGGTAACATATTGCAAAGTATAATAATAGAATACCCAAACTCCTTAAACAAGAAAACAGCAAAATAGATAAAGAATTCATACATTAAAGGAGAACTATGAGGCGAGTGCTTTTCACTCACCTTATAGTTCTAGCCGACCTGTGACAATGAGACTGTCACAGGTCGGCTCAGTAGATCGGGAGGAGAGCGAACACATACCGGCATTCGCTCACCTCTCGATCCTGTCACGGCTCTCTGCCGTGAGAGGGGAGGGGCTGGATTCCCCGCTCCGATCCTCCAGCGCTGACTGGCGGAACGGACAAGGGAGGGGGCGGGTACAGCTGGCTCTGCCTCTAGATAGGCAGAGCCAGCTGTCAGTCACGCAGCTGGGCGGATCCCGGCACAATTGTCGGGATCCGCTTCAGCTGCGGCGTCTTAGTATACAGCGAGCAGCAGCTCGCGGTATACTGCGGCGTCTCAGTATACCGCGAGCTACAGTGGTATACTGAGCCTAGGGTGACGGGAGGACGCTAGTTTGTGTCCTCCCGTTACCCTAAGGAGAACTACGGGGAAAAGCCTTAACCCCATAGTTCTCCTTTAACAGGTTAGCCACCAAAAACTGGTTATTTTGAGCTTTTAAGAGGGTGGAGAATGTAACTGTATGCAAAGCCAATACTTTATTGTCTATAGTCGTACTGGTGACCGTTTTGCCCACTACAATGGGAAGTCTAAAACTTTAGAGATGTCACCCAAACAAGGATGCTTTCTAATGGGGACACCTTTTCTGGTGACAGCTGTCAAAAGGATTTCTTCACTCTTACTTCCCTTTACATCTATTCAGTCCAAAACAAAAAAAAAACGGAAATGTATTAGCTTTATGTACCTAAAGGTCTCATATTCCTGGTGCTGCGGTGGGGACAGATTTCAAGGTGGGTATACAGCCAGGAACTAGAACAGAGAGCTGAGAGTTCCCAAAACATATAAGAAGCCAGCAGTGACTCAGCCTAACAGATAAACTAAAATGTAGGGTGGGCCGAACCCACCAAAAACTAATATTACAGATGTGCTGTAATATTACATATTCTTCAATCTTTTAGTAGTTTAAGGGTTGAACTATCCGCAGCAGAATTCCCGCTGCTGTGGTGGTTAGCAAAGCAAGTGATGGTGTCACACTCCCAAGATGTGGCATGTATGCCAATAAAAGACCTTTTCTTCATCTAATTTGGAGTGCTGGTGTCCTATCTGTTTTCCTCCACTCCCACCATGGACTCCCTATAGTGTAACAAAGTAATAATTGCACATTCCATCTGCAAGGGAGGATTGCTTTGTTGTGGCTTTGTAGAAGGGACGGAGACACAAACTAATTCAGGGAAATGTCATCAATATGGGAACCAAGCAATACAAAAAAATGTTGGGTGATTCAACCTAACTGTGCCCACCCAAAGCTACAATATCAGTTGTGGATGGAATTACCCTTTACCAGTTCTATAACCAGACAACTTATTACTGAACTCCCTGATTGTTCTAATTAGGGATGCACTAGTGCTGATACTAGTATTGGTGCTGATACCGAGTATTTGGGCAAGTACTCATACTCGCCCAAATGCTCAGATACTTGGCTCCGATACCGGAACTTCCGGTCAGAGGGAGATCACCAATCAGGAAGCCGGGCAGTGGGTTATGTCCCAGCTTCCTGATTGGCTAGGAAGCCGGCTTCACGTGTTCCTAACCAAATCAGGAAGCCGGGTGGCACATAATGAGCTGCCTCACAGCTTCCTGATTGGTCAGGAAGCCAGGCTGCCTAGGAACAAGTGAAGCCAGCTGCCTAGCCGGTCAGGAAGCCGGGAGGTGGGTCATGACATACCGCCCAGCTTCCTGACTGGCTAGAAAGCCAGCTTCCCATGTTGGTAGGCAGCCTGGCTTCCTGACAAATCATGAAGCTGAACAGCACCCCCTGGCTTGCCGCCCGGCTTCCTGATTTGTCAGGAAGCCAGGCAGCTCCTGAAACTGGTGTTCTTTCGCTAGAACACTGGCTTCACAGGCAATAAGTAAGCCGGGCGACAGTCATTATCCGCTGGCCGACTACATGATAAATCGGGGCACAAGGCACCGGGAACTCGGTATCAGCGAGTATAGAAAAACAAAAATGAATACCCGGACTCGATACCGAAAAAGTGGTATTGGTGCATTCCTAGTTCTAATGAATTGCTGCTCGGCATGCTGAATAAACAGACTGGTCTGGCAGTATTATTTGCTTTTTTCCTGAAATAAAGGTAACGGTTGAAATAAAAATGTAAAGTTTTAAAATGTTATATTACATGGATGTTAACACAGGGGAAAAAAGTCCATCTATGAGGCAGGGAGGCACTGTGGCTGCTCCACGTATTGTGAAATAACTGGCGAGTTCATTTGCTATTTTTGGAAAGGATTACTCAATATAATGTCTGCAATTCATTTTATTAGGAAGCACTTTTTCTTTGCTTCTCAATAGATTATTTTTAAACCTGGTGCAGGGGCGGTGGGAGCAGTAAACCACAGCAACCAGGCAGATTTTAACTCTAGTCTGCGCTAAAGCTACTAAGCTGGTGTTCTGGGAAGACCATCTTCGTTGTGATTTTTTTGCGTGGTGGGGGTCTTATTGAGTCGACCCTAAATCGTGTCATCTTCCCCTCACAGTGTTTCACCTCTGTACTGCTCATGACTCCTCTGCTGACCAGCAGTCTTAACTTGCAGTCTTCAGTTGCTCATTAACCACTTGCTGACCATTTGTTTACACCCCCCTTCCTGTCCAGGCCATTTATCAGTGTTCAGCGCTGCGGTACTGTGACTGACGTTTATTCCGTCATGCAGCGCTGTACTGAAATTAATTTTATACCATTTTTTGGGGACAGATAGAGCTTTCTTTTGGTGGCATTTAATCACCACTGGGGTTTTATTTTTTACTATATTAAGGAAAAATTACTTTACATTTTGAGAATTTTGTTTTTTTTAACATTATGTTATAATACATTTATTATTACCCAATTTTTTGGTAAAATATAAAAGACGGGGTCACGTCGGGTAAACAGACACCAAACATGTCAAGCCTTAACGCGAAATCACAAAAAACTACCATATCCAAAATTGACCATAGGCGACATTTAAAAAGCTTTTGCCCCTCATCAGTTTAGTGCCAACAGTGATTAATGGCCTAGAATTATTGCTCTCACTGCGACGTTCGCCGCGATAGGGAACATGTGCGGCGTAATGGGTGCAATCGTTTTCGCATGTACCCGCACCGGACGAATGTTTGCAGGCGTGTATGTATGGGTGGGGACTTTTTAAAAAAATTGTGTTTTTTTAAAATTATTTTTCATGTGTAACTATTTTTTTTTTGTGCAACTTTAATTTTTTTTAACTTAACTTTATTGTTATCACATAGGGGGCTAAGAAACCCCCCTATGTGATAGCAAAGATATGCAACAGGTCCTCTTTATGGAGACATCAGGGGTCTCCAAGACCCTTAATGTCACCTGGGGACCACCAAAGAAGCTGATGAAGCAGAGATAAATATAAATATCGGTACTCGATACCGAAGCTATTTTGATTTAAACACAGACAGATCTCTATTTCTATTGCACAGTGCAGGTCAGTGACCAGACTAGTGTCTGTAGATCCCTCCAGCTGTGTCTGTCTGCCCCATATTGGCACTATATGTCTATTAAAGTAAGGAATAAGCACGTAATTATGTGACACCGAGGGATCACTTAGACGCAGTTGGCCAGTTTGAACATGTATTGCAATACATGTGTACCAAGAATCCCGGTTTCTATACAAAAGTTTGCTAGAAATATGTAAGGGATTACAGCAGTATGCTGTGTGTTATTCAATATAGTCAATCCTCTCCCCCCTACGTGACAGAGTCCAGAGCCCCTGTAAGCTCTAAGCTGCTTCAGCTAGTCTCCTACTAGACAAAAGAGTGGTGACGGAGCACCAGGAAGAGAGGTATGTGCAGCTGGGGAGGCGAAGTGAACCTGTTGCTTTGAGGTACATGGAGTTTTGCCTTCACAGTGGCTTCATTGCTGCATGCTTGTTTCGTACTGGCAACTCTGAATTTACTGCAGTCACGACAGCCCAATAGGTAACAAGCATTTTCAGAAAGAACTTTTGTATTTATTTGGTCTAAGTTTTCCTAAACTCTCGACAGAAATTATGAAGATTTGTCATGTGTAAGTGATGTGCGTGTCTTCAACATAATCAGTAACAGAACAGTAGGTCAATGCAGAAAAGCAGATCATGATATTCAAGTACATGCTACATGTATGATGAGAGCCTATTAGTCTGCCATACATATCACTAAGCAGCAGCACTTTGCAGACAGACCAGCAGGCTTGCACTTACCAATTGCCTCTGTTTTGGAGGTAGGGCAGGTGGCGGAGCTCGTTCAACCCCGGGGTCCATGCTACTGAATGAATCGTTAAAGCCATACTCCTCCCGCAGATGCTTGTTCTTCTGCTGGTAGATGTGCTCGTTCTGTGGAGTTTGATAGAAGACAGACGGCTGGGGCTCGGAGTAGTCCTCCACAAAACGCATATACGTCATCACTGGAATATAAAATGGGGTACTGTAATAGATGGACAAAACAGCTGAGAAATGTAAAAGGTACTCTCTAATGAAACCTAAAAGGACAAGACAAAGTAGAACCATCCAAAGCGAGAAGGACTTTATAGAACCCTATAGGAAGCTGGTATAAGTTAAACACCGGAGGCTGTGGGCAAAATTGCAAGGTATTCCTCTGGGGAGGATAGGCTACTTTAGCACAAGGGGGGGAAAGGGATGCACTTGTAAGTCATGAAGGTGATTAATATGTTTCTTCTCTAACTGGCCCTGTACACAAGTGCAAGTGTGATAGGAACATGAAAATCCTGGAATGTCCAGTGTTCTCTTTAAAGTGCCTTGAAGAAAAAAAAAGTATCAAGCATCGGCTGGTGTGGCTTTGACAAAACCAATTAGCCCTCATTCACACGGGAATCGGCCGGCACGTATAGCTCCGTGCTGCGAGCACGGCCGTATCGAGCAGCTCCCGGGAAGGACAGGTGCTGTGTGTGATTAGTACGCAGCCCGTGTCCTTCTCTATGGGAGTACGTGGCCATACGACCCCCATGCTCACCTCAAGTGCAGGTCTGTGCCTGTGCGTGTTTCCTGGTTTGGACGCAGACAGGATCCATCCCGTCAGCGTACGAGTACGCTCACCCGCATGGACGTGGAGGGCAGGTGAGCGTAGGGCGGCGTACGGCCGCGTAGTCCCATAGAGAAGGACGGGGGCTTTGTACTAATCACACGCAGCACCTGTCCCTTCCCGGGAGCTGCCCGATACGGCCGTGCACACAACACGGAGCTGCACGTGCCGGCCGTTTCTAGTGTGAATGAGGGCTTAGTAGTATTCCAATCTTGTTTTGGTTTGTATAGAATAAGTAGAGGTTAGAAACTCTGTTATTCATTGTGGTCTCAATCCTCACCGGTGAGTCTTGTCTGCATTCTTTGTGTGACAAGAAGTGAAAGGAAATCCTGCTTCTGACAGCTGTCACTGAAACAAGTGCCCCCTAATGGGAGAAGTCCCCTCATTTCAGGGGACATCTATAAGAGTTTGAACTTCACCTTTCATTTCTGTCCCAGATGATGACAAGGGTCACCATGACTAAAAGGCTTGGTGCAAACCCAGTTGGCCCAAGCCCGTTCAAAACAGTGACCACCATATCCTCCTTCCAGCCCAATCAAGTGGTGGCAGTTGTGGCAGGGGCAATCCCCGTCTCTTTTTGACACATAGCTGCGCCTCTATGCAACCAATTTGGTCGGGGGGATGGGGTGGCAGTCACAGTTTAAATACGTTTGGGCAAACTCAGGCGAACTGGGTTCTTACAAAGACCAGGCTCATGACTGTTAATAGTAAGGGTGGATCTATTTCCCCAAAGGGGTCACAGCAATGAACACATGTCCCAGGTTCTAACACTTCCATAAACCATCAAAAAGTTCAACTAAAAGTTTTGGAGTTCTACCTCAAAGTCTCTAAACAGGGGTATATGGCATGGGAACACTAATCAAAAATATTTTACAGGCAGACAGTTCCAATTATTTTGATTGTATGCTCCCACGGGCAGGGCCCTCCTTCCCATTTTGTCTCGACTTGTAAGTGTAATGTCTTCCTTATATTGTAAAGCGCTGCGCAAACTGTTGGCGCTATATAAATCCTGTATTATAATAATAGTAATAACACAACTGGTTTGTCAATTTTCCTGTCCGATTCTCAGACCACAACTTGCTGTCTGTAGAAAGGAAAACTGCCCGACTGGACTCAAAATGGAGGTAATACAGCAGAACAATAAAGTATAGATTAAATACATGAAGGTCTACAAAAGAACCATTAACTAGCAATAAACAGATGAATAGTGTAAGTAGGAGGAACTTGAGTATACACAATTACTGTAAGCTATCCGTTATGATTAGAGAAGGGCTCACACATCCGTGGGAATGTTTCCTACAATGACAAGGCCTGGCACGCTATATTTCCATTGTGGACTTTGAGTGTATGGTGCATGGAGGCCAGGGGAAGGGAATGGGTGGCAGAGGAACAGCTGAGAATGTACACCACCCCCCAACGCCAGCATCAACATTGTTCTTCTTGTGACAAAGAAGGCAGAGGAGAGAAGGCTACAGCAAATCAAAACTGGAAGGTGATTTTCCCATGAGGCTAGGTTCACACCTAGGCAATTTATCGCGCGGATTTAGCTGCGTGATATCGCACAAAAAACAGAGATTTGCATTCAAGTCTCCGGAAGCTGTTCACACCTTTGCGATTTGTCGCACGGTAGAAATCGCCTGTCACACAAAAAAAGCACAGGTGCGATTTTCGGGTGGCTGTTGCGCGATTTGCGCGCCATGCATAGAAACATCTCTATGCATTGACAACCACACGGTTTTCAAAGCAAAAATCGCACGAACAGAAACACGCCACAACCGCACGAAAACAGCTCACCATCTCAGTCGCTTAGGTGTAAACCGAGCCTAAGACCTGGCCTGGAAACATGACAGTCCACATATGCTGCCATACACAAGGCATAGCCGAGTATGACAGACAATGATATTTCATCTTTTAGGCCCCATTCACACCGAGCGGATTTCCGCGTGATATCGCGAGAAGTCGCCGGCCAATGTTATTCAATGGAACTGTTCTAATGTACAGCTCCATGTCGCCCGTCGCTGTAACAGGACCTTTTTTCCCGCGGATGTCGCGCAATTCTTCTATTTTTGAATGCAGCCCGTCTGTCACCGTCGCGCTACCGTCGCCCCGAACAGTCGCACAAACCCGGCCGTGCGGATCCGCTTGTAAGGTATGTCGCTTAGTGTGAATAGGGCCCTAAGCTGCTCATACACATGGCCAGTTTCAATCAAGCAGGAATCGAACATCCAATCAAAAGTGGTTGCCCAAAAACAAGCGATCTACCCCCAACCGCCCCCCCCTGCTAGTTCAATTAACTGAATGCGATCAAACTGGTCTATAAATACACAGCTTCAATACAGGTTATTTAAAAAAAAAAATCATCAATAAAGACCAGAAACAAAATGGCAATTTCGTCGAAAGCAAATCAGATTTTTCCAACGGGTTGGAAGGCAAATTTCAATCCCATCTGCTTGAGGTTGAACAAAATCGCTAAGCACAGCTTTCAATCCCGCAGGATTTACGCTCCACCATAAGTGGCTGAAGTTGCCGAAATCTTGCGACGTGTATTTCTAGCTTCGGATTAAAAGGAGAACTATGGGGTTAGGGCTTTTCCCCATAGGGTTCTCCTTAGGGTAACGGGAGGACACAAACTAGCGTCCTCCCGTCACCCTAGGCTCAGTACACTGCGAGCTGTAGCTCGCGGTATACCGAGAAGCCGCAGCTGAAGCGGATCCCGACAATTATGCCGGATCTGCCCAGCTGTGTGACTGACAGCTAGCTCTGCCTATCTAGAGGCAGAGCCAGCTGTACCCACCCCCTCTTCCGTCCGTTCCGCCAGTCAGCGCTGGCGGAGGGGGGAATCCAGCCCCTCCCCTGTCATGGCAGAGGGACGTGACAGGATCGAGAGGTGAGAGAAAGGCGGTATGTGTTCGCTCACCTCCCGATCTACTGAGCCGACCTGTGACAGTCTCATTGTCACAGGTCGGCTAGAACTATGAGGTGAGTGAAAAGCACTCACCTCATACTTCTCCTTTAAGCATGGATCAAGGGAAAAAGCTGTACAATGAACACATTCATTTCCACATATGAACATTGCGCAATAGTATTTTACATACCCTCAAAATACAAAAATTATTGGCAGGTTAATGGTAAAACAGACTTATCTGTCGCCATCTACCTATTAGAATGAGAACCAGAACCTAAAAGGCCCTGGCCACACATTCTATGTGTGTTCCTATCCGAAGGGACGAGCTGTGAAAAATCAGTATATAATGGAGTACCAGTCAGGAAATGTCACATTACACTAATCTTAATAGAAAAGACTTGCTGATATGTATCAGCTCCGCACAGAAACAAATCAGGTTCACTCCCTTTCACACAGATCTTCTCTGTTAAGTACTGCTTAAAAAATTATCCATGTAACCACAAGCATTTTGCTCCTCTCTTCACCATCTGAAAAGCTTTGAAATGAAAAGTGGATAGGGCTCACAAGGTCAGGACAACAGGGTCACCGGACTAAGCTGCACAATATCTGCTCTGTGGATAATAGAAAAGGTCCCAATCTTGGTATACGCGGCTTCTTTCAATCATTTTTGGTGCCCCAAATACCACTTCACAATGCAGCAGCGTTCCCTCGGACCATTCCAGTTCTAGAGGTGCTTTAGGGGTGACAAGCAGAGAGCACAGCGGGATACACTTCTACTTCCATTCCTCATTAAAATTTGTAGCTTACCTTTTTTTAGATGTGAAAACTCCGAAAACTGCAGGACTGAAAGCTCCGCATTGTATGGAGGGGCTGGGTCTCCCTCATTAACCCTGTCTGTACTGTGCTGGCAGGTTACGAAAAAGGTAGGGACTGTAGGTTTGTTCTTAAGTTGAATTTGTATGTAAGTTGGAACAGGTACATTTTTTAAGTGCAACTCCAGCCAAAAAATGTTTTCTAGTTTTGGATAGCAAGGGGAAGGGTCACCCCCTGTAAAGTTTGTGTTGCTGTGTGCGCCCCTGTTCAGAAGATTTCACCTCACTTTCTGTCCCTGTGACAATTGGATTTTGAACATTTTGGGTTGCCGTGGAAACAAGGATTGGTGATAAAGCTTCAGTGGAGACAACTGTTTCTCATGATCACTCTTACAGGAGTGAATTTCCCTTCATAGGGGTAGATTTGTTGTCTCAAAGACAGGATGTGCGATTAAGGCCTCATGCACACAAAACGCAAGAGCAAAATGGTATATTGCATGTATATGCATGCACTATATGCAATCCCAGAATGCATCATTCGTAAGAGATTTTAATGAACTGTACGCGCGCATATGCACGTATAATACGCATCTCGGGTCCATTCTGTTTTTGTGCATCTTTATGCAGCGTAAATATACGGCTCCATATGCAGCTGTGTGTATGGAGCAATTTATTTGCATATGGGACAGTATGCGCATATAAGCAGCGTATTGTACGGCAGTGTGAATGAGGCCTAAATCTTTCTAATGAGGATACATACAGCAGTAAACACCTCACAGAGACGGGCAGACGAGGGGTGCCCGCCTCTTCTTCCAGGTCAAACAAGAGCCAACTTCCTGTGATGTACGTACAGTACTACGAACCAGACCCAAAAAGGTGAGCACTCTTCCTCGGCACGAGCACGGTAGCATTACAACTACTGAAATGGTGCGCGGTACACTTTGGCTGCAGCCTGGGACCCCCTGCTGTACAGCAATAGCCTTAGTTTGTAAATAGGGGTGGTATGTAAGTCGGATATTTGTAACTCGGGGACTGCCTGTATAAACAAAAACATTTTCCATTCCCTTAAAAAAACAAAAACAAATTAGGAGACCAGTAATAGCCACTCTCAGAGTTGTAACAGTTTGGGAGTTCCGATATACCTGAAAGCACTGCTGTCATTTTATTTCCTCTACCTAACATTTGGCTTTCTGGCAGCTGTGGCATTTTTGCTTTCACCGCTCTAACAGCTGAAGCGATGGCGTAGATAGTGCAGGATAACCCAAGCGTCCTATTTGCAAGTCCTGCGAGAGCTGCCTAGTCCTACAGCAACGCCCGCAAGGAATTCCCAAATGCTGGGCAGACGCTTAGCCACTTAATCAACACAATTGAGGATGGCTTGTGTCCAAGGGCACGGGATTCCTTATAAGGCAGTTCCATTACACAAACCTGAGGCAGCCAAAGGCATCTAAGTCCATCACAGCTCACCAATTCATGCAGGACAGTCTCTGAGCCGCATGACGTGAAGAGCCCAGCGCTCCTCCAAGAAACTTCAAATCTTGCAAAATGATACGGTGAACATTGAAGTCTAAGGCACGCCATTTTAGGATATGAACAATCCTGCACACTGACGGATGGTAATCCTTAAAGTGAGCTAGAGAGAAAAATATGGAAGCTGCTACTGCTGCCTTGATTTAAAAGTGTCATCCTGATCCGAGCCAGTTAGTTGTTCTTGAAGTCGGAAAAGCCTGAACTCCTATCCAGCATACTTGTTCCGGGTCAGTGGCTAATGTGGTAGTAAAGCTGCGCCTTCAAAGGTAAACTGTACTGAGCAGAACACAGAGGTTGCTACTTCCGACCTCTCCTTTAGGCCTGGTTCACACCTGGGCGTTTTACAGCACGTTCCTACGCTCTGTAAAACGCTCAACATGTGAAAACCAATGCTTGCCTATGGGCATGGTTCCCAGCTGGGCGTTTTACAGCGCGCTGCAAAACGCACTACGCCCAAAGAAGTACAGGAGCTTCTTTGGGGCGTATTTGCCGTGCGTATCCATTGGGATACAGCCAGGTAGCCCTCGTAAATCGCGGTAAAAACGCGCGGCAAGCGCGCATATTCCGTACGCCTAGGTGTGAACCAAGCCTCAGAGGGGATTTGGAAGCAATGGACCAGCGAAACAGCCGCGCAACTAGCCCACAGCTAGCAGATATAAAATGCTATCAACCATTGTCTTAGTAGAGGTTTCCTTTTAAAACAAGCCCACAATGGCAGCTCCCTCATACATTCCCTTTACAGAAGAACTTACATTATGGTCACTTGTAAATAATTTCCCATCTCATTAAAATGAGGTCCACCACATTCTCTGCATTCCCAGGGTAAACTGAAGCATCAAGCTGCCTTATGAGAAGCATCATGCACAAACAAGGTTGAATATCAGTGACGGACCTAACCAAGTACAGAACCTTGTAAATTCAATCATCAAATTAAAGGAGAACTATTGGGAGAGTAAAAATATACAATATTTTGAGCCGGTGTGTGACCCTACAAAAAAAATAAAAAAATGTAACCCTTGCAATGGGGCTAACCCTGCAATGCAAAGGTTAACAGCTTGTCTACAGGCTCAAATAAAAAAAAATATACCTGATCCTCAATTCCCCGTAGCCTCTTCTTCCCCAGGCTCCAGTGGTCTTTGGACCAGTGACATCATCAGATCTAAAGGTGGCCATACACCTTACAACCATCGCACGACTTTCGTTGTGCGATGGTTGTAAGGTGAATAAAATTTTGTACGATCTGCCCATCTTGGACAGGCAGATCGTACTTGCGATCATCGCAAGTCCTCCCCGGTGAGGGGAGGGCTTGCAGATGATTGCAATGGTGAGCGGTAGGGCTGCAACAACTAATCGACATAATCGATTATAATCGATTATTGAAAAAGTTGTCAACTTTTTCAATAATCGATTAATCGGCTTCCGATCAGTTGGCCCTGTTCACGGCTCCACACATGCTGCGCACCGCACCTCCTCCCCCACCTCACGCTCATCGCTGCCAGACCCGCCCGCATCCACGCTCTTCACACCGCACCTCCTCCCCGGCTTACACTCACTGCCCGCCCACATCCACGATCGGCACAGGGACACGGGGACATGTAGTAAGGAGGAGCAGGTGTGGGGGGATGACAGCCACGAATAGACAGGTCCGATCTCAGAAGCAAGTTGCTGGAAGACTGCTCAGCTAAGCCTGCACTTTCCCACACGTGGTGCTCTATAATGTATTGCTGGGATTTGTATTCCTCTATAGCTGATGGTACATTGCTCTGTATAATATACCATCAGCTATAGAGGACTACAAATTCCAGCAATAATATATTATACAGCGCAATGCAGAATACCACTAGCTATAGAGGACTACAAAACCCAGCAACAGTACATTATACAGCGCAATGCAGAATACCGCCAGCTATAATGTACTATTGCTGGGATTTGTAGTCCTCTATAGCTGGCGGTATTCCGCATTGCTGTATAATGTATTGCTGGGATTTGTAGTCCTCTATAGCCGGTGCCATTCTGCATTCATTGCTGTATAATTTTACACTTTCCTTTTCACTATATTGCACACCACACTATTTTTTTTCTTTTTTACTTCCACCGCTCCAAGCTCGCTCCTGTGATGGACTACAACCTCAATACAAACTAGTAGTCCCATCACTGGAGCCATTTTTTAAAAATGTATTTTATTGTTTATCCGATTAACCGATTAATCGAACTTAATAATCGGCTAACTAATCGATTTTGAAAATAATCGTTAGCTGCAGCTCTAGTACGATCTCGAGATCACCCGCGATTATCGTACGATACTCGTCAGGTGTATGGTCAGCTTAATGCAGGTTTATTCACCTGCATTCGATACAAGGACGCCGTCGCAGGACCGAGGATCAAGCTTTTGTATGCTGCCCCATAGACCACAACAAAGCAGTTAACCCTTGCAGTGCACAGAGGTAGCCCCACTGCAAGAGTTATTTTTTTTACAGTTACAGCCTAAAAATAGGCAACTAAATACACAGCTGAAAAAACAGATTATATGTGTAAATTGTTTTAGCTGTGAAAGCTTCTTTCACTTCTGTTTAGTCACACTTCCTACCCAGGAAGGAGACTCTGCTATTTCCTGGTTTAGTTCTACAGAATTAGTTAGTGAACTCAGCAGTTTTTTTTTTTAATCTTCATTAATTGCAGCTGTCATATCTATAGGCCATTTTCACCCCTGCTGAAGCCCGTACTGTTTAGAGCTTTGTCTGGCCCTCTTGCCAGGACAAGCCAGCCACTGGATGCTCGCCCCCAGCATCACAAGAACAAGCGTCATCCATGTTCAAAGCCCTGTGCATGCGCAGACTGTACGCGCGCTCTCCTTGATGCCAAAGCGGAGCTCAGCATCTGTGACAGGGATAAGTGAGCACACTGTGCAAGCACAGGGCTCTGAACAAGGACAGCCCTGGTTCCTGTGATGTCCGGGAAGAGCGTCCAATGGCTAGCTTCTCAAAATTGCCAACAAAATTGGCAATTTTTCAGGCAGGCTTTAGTGGGGGTGCAAAAGGCCTACAGGTATGACAGCTGCAATTGAGGAAACTTTTTGCAAATGCATGCAAGTATGCAAACATGAAAGAAGGTGGAATAAGTGGAAGCCCTTCATATTTTGTGACCCTAGCTATGGCCCAAACTCAAATCTTCACTGAACCCAAGGTTTCATTTTACTATATGCTACTGAAAAAATGTACTGTGCAGCAGTAGGAAGATCATGAAACTCACTGTGTTTGTTCTTCTTCTCAGGAAGAGGCGGTGGCTTTTCTGGAATGTCGTCATTCTCCGCCGCAATAAAATCACCAAGGAAATCCATCTGAGGGGTGATTCCAGGTTGAAATGGGGAAACAGCAGCAAACGGAGTACCAGTAGGGGGGAGAAGCAAGTCATCCTCGGAGATATTGTCATACTGGGAAGGGTGTCTTTCGTAACACACTCGAGAGCCATCAGAGTTATGGCCAACTGCACTTCTACGTTTCTTCTCGGGGAGGGCAGGAGGAGCCTCTATTGTGGCGGGGTGAGTGGATTCTGAGTGCGGAGGGGTGTTGGGAGGTAATTGGAAGTTTTGTCCATGAAAAGGGGAACCGGTCTCTCCTAGGGATTCAGGGAGAGGGCTGAGGACTCCAGTTACTTGATCTGTGCTAGAGAGGTCTTGCTGCAGGAACTCGTAATCTGGATCGTAGTTGTCTGTAATGAAGATATAGAAAACATAAATTAATGAGAACAATTACAATACAGTGTTTACTAAAATGAAGCCCTCATAGCAAAACAAAATGACTTAGTCCACTCGAAGGTGATATTTATAAATGGGCTGTGTAGTAGGCAAGGCAACTGCTGGATTTTAAAGGCTCCTAGGAACACCACTGATCAGAGCTCCCTATAAGTTTCTGGCTTTATTCCAATTTCACTGGAATCGTTAGGTGTTCCCAACCACCTTGGCATATTTGTGTGTCCCCCCCTCCCCTTACATTTGCAATTACTTAAAGATCTATGAGGCGAGTGCTTTTTACTCACCTCATAGTTCTAGCCGACCTGTGACAATGAGACTGTCACAGGTCGGCTCAGTAGATAGGGAGGTGAGGGAACACATACCGGCGTTCGCTCACCTCTCGATCCTGTCACGGCTCTCTGCCGTGACAGGGTAGGGGCTGGACTCCCCCCCTCCCCACCGCCAGCGCTGACTGGCTGATCGGACGGGGGCGGGTACAGCTGGCTCTGCCTCTAGATAGGCAGAGCCAGCTGTCAGTCACTCAGCTGGGCGGATCCCGGCACAATTGTCGGGATCCGCTTCAGCTGCAGCGTCTCAGTATACCGCGAGCTACAGCTCTAATGGGGAAAAGCCCTGGCCCCATAGTTCGCCTTTAAAATTACAAACAACTGAGTGTGTGATTCTTTTGTAAAAAGCTGTAGAAATGTGGAGCGGTTTCCCACAGGAACTGGTTATATCCAGCCAAGTACATTCAAATACATTCCAAAACAGGTATGTTCCCCAATTCACAAAGAGTAAATGACCTCTAATATTTATAAGATAACAATAAAGAAAGTTCATCAGGGAGCATCCGATTATCAGCGGTGATCCCTGTCGGAGTACAGTGGAAAACACTATGAAGGGTTTATTGCTTTCCTCTGGATCAATGGAAGGCTTTAGGTTTTTGTTTTTTTGCTTTGATGGCCATTTATCTTTGAAACTCAAAAACAGACCTTTAGAGACCTTGAAAGATATAAACCATTAGGTAGTTTAAAAGGAGAACTGTGGGGTTAGGGCTTTTCCCCATAGTTCTCCTTAGGGTAACGGGAGGACACAAACTAGCGTCCTCCCGTCACCCTAAGCTCAGTAGCTACAGATCGCGGTATACTGAGACGCCGCAGCTGAAGCAGATCCAGACAATTATGTCTGGGTCCGCCCAGCTGCAAGCCTCTACCCAAAACTGGGACACTGGTTCTGGATGCTCATCTTTTCAAATATGATGCTACCTGTGTCAGCAGTGTGGTTCCTTGGGATTTTTGTGTGCTTTGTATTGTTGTAAGCCTTCCCATGTGCACCCTACTACAAAGGCTGGTTATAAATTTATGCAGTTACCATTTCTTCCGAGCTGCCCCAATACCCTTCCTAGCTGGTTAAAAGAATAAACCTACAAATAGATGTGATTTAGGTGTTGTTCATGAAGCTAGCAACATCACTAAGAGACTCTTAGCACTCAGATGACTAATGGAGGAAGAGGAGAGATAGATACAATAAAAGCGAGCTGCTTCTTCTGGTTTCTCACCATTCTGTCTCTGTACAAGGTTTGGGTCTTATTTCTTAGAACTGTCACTTTTGCCTTTTAACTCATGTATGCGAGACCTCAAACTCCCAATAAACCACAAACAGGAAACAGTCTCCTTCTGAGAAAAGCAAAGCCAGCTACGCTAACTGATGACAATTATCTGTTCGCTTGTCTTACCTAAAGTCTCACAGCTGGTATTTCGGGAGCACTGACCGCTGTCTCTGTCCAGGGAGGAGAGTTGTTCGTCAGACTTGCTAAGTTTTCCTATACTACTACACGGAGAAAGACGCGGGGACTCGCCCCCGTACGACTGACTACCTCCAGATAATCGGCGGTGTGCGTAACAATTCACTTCAAAATCCTTGAATAAAAGTAGAAAAAAAAAGGAAGTTAGAAAGCCAAACAGACCTTGCCATCATTTTTAAAGCAGGACTTTTACCAGCAACTTCTCACCGGCATATGGACGCCTATAGGTATACTGGATCCACTAGTAGCTCGGCTCATAGGTGCTACGACAGCCACACGAGTGGGAGAGGGTGCAGATTGTCTTTTCTTTGGAGGTAATGCCGGCGGTGGGCTGCAAATGGACAAAGGAAAAGAACAGGTTATTTTATTTAAAGGAGAACTATGAGGTGAGTGATTTTCACTCATAATCTGAGCCGGCCTGTGACAAGGAGACTGTCACAGCTCGGCTCAGTAGATCGTAAAGTGAACGAAAACATACCGTTGCTCGCTCACTTCTCGGTCTATCCCTGCAGAGAGCCGTGAGTCCGTGACTGTCACTCACGGCTCCCTGCAGGGATTCCCCCCTCCCCTCTCCGATCCTCAAGCGCTGACTGGCGAAATGGACGGTGAGGGGGCGGGCACAGCTGGCTCTGCCTCTCGATAGGCAGAGCCAGCTGTCAATCCCGCAGCTGGGTGGATCCAGACATAATTGTCGGGATCCGTCCCAGCTGCGGCATCTCAGTATACAGCGAACTGTAGCTCGCGATATATGGAGCTTTGGGTCACCGGAGAACGCTAGTTTGTGTTCTCCCGTGACCATTAGGAGAACTGTGGGGAAAAGCCTTAACCCCATAGTTCTCCTTTAAGTGTCGACCCATGGCTGAACCTCTGTAGATCAGATTTACTACTGGATGACCACATGTTACAATCTGGTTATACAATCTCCTTTACCAACAACTGAACTATAAGGCCAAACGTTTGTGGACATCTCAGCACTATACATAGTGTATGGCCTACATCAATAATCCATTCAACTGATATCCAACTAGGAAGGCTCTCACACTATATAGTTGCTGGTAAACCTAAAAGGTGTTTATACCGAGGTTCTATAATCAAATTTCAGTTTGTTTGGTCAAAAAGAACTGAAACATTCTTTATAAACTAGGCTTAGAACATCAATATGAGATTCGAAAATCATCTATCCTTTCAAGGGAAAGGTTTTTGCCAAACCAAAGGCAGGAGACGGAAGTTAGCTCTTCCTTGCACTGGACCAGTACATACTTTCAATGTGCCATGGTACGAAACAGGCAGCACAAGTCACACACAAAGCTCCAGTCTAGAAAGACCAAATTGTGGGGAAGGGGGTTTATGATAAAGTCCAATTCTGCTTAGATTCTATTACTTCAAGAACCGTCGTAAAATAAAACCATGCGATTACCTATTTTCCACCACCCGTATGCCAGGTAATGGGGGTTTGGGTGGAGCAAGCTCATCGGTCTCTACACAGTCTACTGGAACATCCTTACGAGATGGCTCGGGCGACTTGTTAAGAATCTCCAGCTCTCTCTCCGACAAAGGCAAATCTTGCGTGCTGCAACAAAAATTAACAATTATCTAGTGACTGCCTTGTTTCCATTCTACTCTTAATAAAAGGCAACATACCACTCTCGGAGGCTCACCTGTCTGATTTGCCTGCAGGTAAGGCTGGTTTCACGGGACTGGTCGGTGACGGGCGCTCTTGCTTCTCGATCATCAATCGCACCAGCTCCTGAAAGAACCAATCACTGTAAATTAGCATCCTAACACGATACAACAGCATGCTCAATATAGGAAGAGATATACATGAAAGAAAATAAAATAGGATAATGTATGTGACCCTCTTTATAGTGAAAGGATCAATGCTGGATAGGATAGGTAGATTCGATAGGATAGGTAGATTCGATAGGATAGGTAGATTCGATAGGATAGGTAGATTCGATAGGATAGGTAGATTCGATAGGATAGGTAGATTCGATAGGATAGGTAGATAGGATAGGTAGAATCCATCTATCCATCAATTCATTTGGATATCAAACTGCATAAAGACATTACAGTACTTGGTTTAGCCGTTCGGCGCAAGGAGAGTTGGCCCTGAGTAATTCTTAAGTTGTAATCTGGAGATTACACGGGGCTGAGAACCCTTTTTCTGTCCCTACGTGACAGTGCTGGGTGCCTGAGTTGCCAATCACCAATGCCATGACACAGCAGGAATTAATCATGTTTCCCCATACTCAGAAGACAAAAGATTAATCCTTTTTTTGGGTGAAGTTCAAGACTGTAAACTGCTGGGAATACATTAACTGCCTGCCATTTGTTTTGTTTTATAGAAATAAGGCACAGTTGACCTTTAACCTCTTCATGACTTCCTGTCAAAGCTGCTAGCATCACTTATCTTGCAGACAATACTGACTGGGGGCAGGTTTTCAAAACCGGTTTGATGTTCTTTCCCAAAAGAAGTCAACTGGCATCATGCCTGCCACTATTGGGTAGAATTAGGTCCATCATGTAGGTCAGAAAACCTGCTCCAAACTCCATGGTTTTTCCTGATGAGCAAAGTTAGTGAGTCAATAAACTGCTCTGAGGTACTTTGACAAACGTTTGCCCAGGAGGAGAGGGAGATCGTGTCTACATAACCGAATGCCCTCTATAGGAAGATTTACAGCAGGTGAAGTTTGCTGTGCAAGCCAGAACACCCAACACCAAGGTGCAAGTCAATAGCTGTGCAAAGACTATTCATTGCTTTACTTTAAGTTCTGTTTGCAGTACTACTTAAAACCAGCTGTTCATGACCTACAGAGAGTCTGAAAGCTTACAACAATGCTGAATACCATAGAATATCCAGCTATACAAAAATCAAGCTACACAGCTTCAGAGTAACAGGAAATGAAAAAAAACACACAAACAGATGACTAATATAGGCAGCTCGGGTGTTGGTAAGTTGCGAGCTCCTCGGACCCTGTGATCCGGTGTAAAGTTGTTTTCACAGTAAATGTGAGCCTCCCTGTGCTGGAGCAAAGTTTTGCAAACATTTCAGTCGGTATTTAAGTATAAATAAGGAGTCAACTGCAGATTCAGGAAAGCAGGCCATGCAAAGCAATATGAGGCATCCAGGGAGTATAACATTTTGTACTATAGGCAGGATGTGATAATAGGGGTGGGCAGAGACCCCAACAGCTTACGGGCAGCAGAAGGAGAGGACGGGGGAGCTGGGAGGTGAAACTAAGGCTATACAGTGCCGAGCAGGGAGGGTGAGGAGGCCTGGAAGGCTCCCAAATATCTGACTTCATTGCCTGGATGACCTCACGGATGCAGACTCCAGCTGTGTCTCCCCAGAGGGGACATGCAGGCTGCCAGGCGCATGGCTTGGTTTAACACTGCAGCTGCTGAGGAAAAATAAGGGCAGGCTAGCACTTTACAGATATTCAGGCAAACTAATCCACTGAACATGAGATCACTTTAGGATTATATATATCTGTGCACTCGTTCATAAAGGGCCAGGGTTATGCACAGGCATCACAGGGCTATTGAGAACATTGCAGTGTAATAACATGTCACATCTATTTAAAGCTAAACTATGGTCATGTCTTATATTAGTGCACTCAACTTAAAAGGGTTAAGTTGTGCCATGTAAATAGCTAAAATCTTTCATCCCAAGCCACCATTTATCTTTCCTACCTAGCCACTAAGCTGAATCCCTCTAGCCTGTGATACCCCTCATCTTCCCAATGGCTATTAAGCCTATGAAAATGCAAGCCCGCAAGTCTGACCTATCAGGACGTGTTCTGACACCCACTGTGGAAAGCCCACTTAATGGCATAATGCTGGGCACACACCTTACAACCATCGCAAGACTTTTGTCTTGCGATGGTTGTAAGGTACTTAAAAAAACGTACGATCTGCCTATCTTGGACAGGCAGATCGTACTTGCGATGATCGCAAGCCGCGCCCCCCTGAGGGGCGGGCTTCCGATGACCGCAATGCCGAACGGGCAGTGTGCACTTGCGCACACCGGCCCGTCCCGCTTTTATCTTACGAACATGCTATACACCCGCCGAACATCGTACGATGCTCGGCGGGTTTTCGAACATGTTCGTAAGTTAAAAGTCGTGCAGCCTTACAATAGTAGAGGTCGCACGGCTTCCACACACCTTACGATAATCGTACAATCGCGGGATTTCCCGCGATTATCGTACGATTATCATAAGGTGTGTGGGGACCCTAACAGTGTATGCTGCTTGACGAGGAAGAAGGAGGATTAAAAAGCATCCAAACATTGCTTTGACACTTATTCCGATAAGTTGCAGACATAGACCAGACGTGACTAACAATGGAGCTGTGGACCCTCCTGATTTTTAGAGTGCTAAACCATCGGGGGGACAATTTATATAGCCCAGCTGAAATTTCAGTTTACATTTTCTTTTCTTCATACAGCAGCCACAGCCCGAGTAGAAAAGCCTGTCCCCCTGCCAGCATGCTGCAGAGACGGACCATCTGTGGAAGCAACAGCGTCCGTGCGGAGGTCTGACATACTCCCTGCGAAGTCAGACCTATAGCTCTGTAGGGAGCAACGCTCATGCTCCCTGCTGATTGAAGAGCTCTGGCTGGAATTTAACAGGGAGTGTGCCGGGCCTCTGCAGACAGACCGCTGCTTACCCACAGAGAGCAAGGGTCCTTCTCTACAGCTTTGTTTTACAATACCGCAAATGTATTTTGCCAATTTAAACTGAAAGTTGGCTTTGCTTTACCTTTAAGGTTGTACATTTCACAATTTAAAAAAAAAAAGAAGATATTAAGTACATATAATGTGATATGTTTCCTGTCAGTGGTTAGAGCATGGAAAGAGACAAGCTTTTAAAGAACGCACTTCATGTCACAGATGACTGAGAAGCCGTCATGTCAGTCATGGCTGCTACTGCTGAGTAAATTCAGTTAATCTTTATTAAATGTGGTGATTCAGACTGCATTTCCAAGAGGCGACTTCCCTTATTGCTAGACACTTAAGCTTCGCTTGTTTATTACAAGGAAAACCCCATTAAACCCCCAACCCCCCCAAAAGCAAATTCCTAATCCTCAAGCAAGTCCTGACCTTGACACCATCCAGCACCGCTTTTATGACGTCTTTCACAGTGGATACCATCTCCTTGTCTTCACAGTTGACACCCTCCAGCATCACCTGATCAGACCAGCGAATGAGGTTGGCAAGAGACTGGTACACTCGGCTGTAGCAGGAGGCGATAGCAGTACTGTAAAGAAGAGGGGGGGGATCAGTAACACAAAAAACAGAAGACTCCTATTTTCTCTCTCTTCCCATACAACAGACACTGTATTAAAATGACGGGGAGGAAACTTACACACAAACTTTGTTGAAACACTGAGCTTGACTACAGAAGTATTGAGAACATGCAGCACAATTAGATTTACGGTTGGTGTACCTGTAATAAAAATGAATACTAAACTTTGCAGCCACACAGAGGTTACTACCCCTACCTTCAAGTATCTTCATGCGTGCCCCAGGACACAGAAACAGGGAGCACTATATTGTACAAATACCAACTACAGCCACTGCTCATGTTCTGCCCATTCCCTCCCTTGTCTGTCTCTTGGTTCACGTATTAATCACATGCGGTACAAGAGGTGGTGGGCCTTAATATGACTTCAATTCCTGAAGCTGCTCTTTGAAAAAAAAAAAAAAAACAGAAACCGCATATTTCCGGTCTCCCTGTGTACTCTAGTACCTTGGTTCTCAACTGGTGGGTCGCGACCCCTTGTTCAGTGGGTCCCTGCATGCCTTCCATTTCTGTAGGCGAGAGGCTCCATAGCCTCCCCCTAGCGCAGAACTGTCAAGAAGCCATTCAAAATATGCTGCCCGGTGCCGAGTGTCGGCTTAAGGTGGGCTAGGATGGAGCTATGGCCGCAAGGGAGCTCCATCCATACGTGCATTGCTTACAGCTCCCTCATGTGTCCTGTAGATGTGCCTGGAACCGGAGTGACATCACATTCTGGCTCCCGCCACCTCTACAGGTTCATGCAAGGGAGCAGTACAAGCAAGGCACATAGGGATGAAGCTCCATCACAGCACAGCAGCCCACACTGGACCTCGGGCTGAGGATTCACTCCATCCAGTTCTCGTAAGGTAGGGAGAATGGATGGACCTTAAAAAACATTTTAAAACATTTTAAGTATAAAATGTTCCTGAGTGTGTGTGAGAGCCCGTTCACACTAGTAAAGTGCCCTAATCACACAGTCCCGTGCGATTAACGCATTGTACTACGCAATCGCACTAACCGTGCATTCTGGTGTGGGATGTGTGTTGCGTTGCCATTCATTTGAATGGTACCCCAAACTCACCTCCCACCCACAGTTTGTACCCCCACCCCGGAAAATGCGGTACCCTAAAGGCTCTGACACACTTCGCGAGCAATATGTTATGTAATTTTCTCCCCGACACATCAGTGTGCGAGAGCTCGCACAGCTGAGCGTGCCGAGATGAAAAATGTCTAATCTTCAGCCAATCGGCTCGCACGTATAAATCCGTGTGTCTGGATGCGATGTCTGGCCAGTTGTTACGCACGAGCCAATTGGCTGAAGGTGCAGTCAATCATCTGCCTGCACTCAGCTCACACACGGCACGCAAAGCTCCGTGCTGGACAGCTTTGCTGCCCTCTGCACGGCTTTGCATGCAGTGTGTCACGCGGTTAATGCTGTACGCTCCTTAGCAGTGCGACTTGGGTCGCGACTTAATGACCAAGAACAAAACTTAGGTTCTGAGGTTACACAGGTTGAGAACCACTGCCGTGGTAGATCAGTTTGCGGAGATGTAGGCGCCAATTGATGCCTACATTTAAAAGAACAGGAAGACTTACGGTAGGTCTACAGCAGGTTTGAGATTCAGTCAAGCAAAACAAATCGCAAACGTACTCATCAATTTGTTACCAGCTTTACAGCAAGGTGCACAGGGAAGGGCTTTAAAACAGTAATAGCAAAAAGTTTCCCAGCACACTCACCAGCCAGCATGCTGGGAAACTTTTTGCTATGTTTGAGATTCAGACATGAATACTAAACCAGCTCCAGAAGGAAGAACTGGGCCTTCTGTTCGTTAGCTGGTTGCAACCTTCATACGAGTGGATTATCTGATTGGAGTGTATTGGATGTATTATATAAAGGGATGATCAAGAAGGCAAAAGGGGAAGGGAAGGGGAATCTGTGTTGCAGATGCACAAAAGTGCACCTGTACTTTAACACCAGCTGTCAATTTACTATGTTTAGGTTTAAAACAGCCCAGCTTTAAAGTGACATTAAAGCCAAAAAACATTTCCCCTCCCCCCCATGTAAATGTTAGCACTTACCTCAAATGATGTCTCTTATTCTGATCTTCCTCTTCTTTCCCCATGTTTTCATGTGTCCCTCCAGCGGTGCGGCGTCACTCCGATCCAGCGCTGACGGCTCTGTCTCTCCGATCCAGCGGTGTCTGCAGGCGGGTGCACGCGTCCATAGACTTACCTTGCGTCTCTGCTTGTCTCCCGGCCGAGAATCGGAACTGCGCATGCGCCCGCCCCAAGATCCTTTGCGGCCGTACGATCACTTCCTCATTCTCGGCGCGGGAACGAGCAGCGATAACGAGGTAAGTTTAAAACCAGTTCAAGCGTTTTTTGTTTTTTTTTAAACTTCTTGCCTATATCTACTGCTTGCTAACAGTAGATATAGGCAAAAAAAACGGAGGGTTTAGAACCCCTTTAAGTTCTGCTATGAAAAAAAAAACACAACTTGATTTACTGGAGCACCAAGTAAAATCAGTAAGACTTTATACCACGCTCAGTGGTAAATAGATGCAAATGAGCCAGTCCAAAAGCAACTTCAGGATGCAGGAAACAAGAGGCCTATAACTGAATCCCTTACCCAGTGGGTTCTTATAAAGTGTTACAATGCCGCTTCTGAAGCAGAACACCTTTACCCTACATCAACACAGGGGTGATCAGGACAAAAGTGGAGTATTAGGTCCTAGGGGTCATTTCCTGTAGTATCCCTAGTTGTACTTTGTACTGCAGTGAAATCATATCAGTGATATATACCAGGACCAAAACTAGCATCCCTAAGCAGACCTACACATATTCAGAGTCTGCAAAGATTGTGGAAGGTTTTAAAAAGTGCAAATTTCCCCTCAGGGTAAACTTTTCAGACTAAACTCAGGAAGCTAAAGATATGTAGACAGTAAAAGATAACTGTCCACAAAAGGTTTGAAATGTTTGTCAAGTTGCTATGCTTTCACTTATCTGTCCCTGGAAAAGCTGGCAGTGCAGGTGACTTGCCACACCAATACTTCTCTTCCATTTAGATAAAAATGAACACTCGAAAATTCAAGGGTGCAATTTTAAGACAAAAAGACGACCTGCATGATCAGAGGACTTCGATCATTCCTAAGTATCTGGCTGTTCTTGTAAGTCTAAAGTAATTCTAAAGTAAAACTGCACTAGAGGTCCTTTTTAATGTCTTTTTGCTAGTCTAATACACACATATAATTCAAACTTAATGAAACATTAATAGGAGACTTCCAGTGAAGTCGGCACAGGCTCAGGAATGAAAGGTTTACCTTTGTTGTGTGTGCGTGTCCGCCTGCACCAATGGAAGGATGGCTTCCAGGACTTTGCTGGCAGATCCCGGCAGCATCACCAGCACCATCTTGTCTACAGCCATTTTATCTACAATAGTCTTAAAGTAACGTAGGGCATTGACAACTTCCTTCTCCTGTTCCTCCAAGCGGCTCAGAGTCTAAAAGAAAGCATGGTCATGCATTGAGAACACTCAAAATCCCACTCTGCACTTTATGATCACTTGGAATAATGATCGATTAAAGGCAATATAGTGAATATACCATACAATAGATAGCTTTAAATAATATCAATACGTGTTAAAATTTAAAAAAAAATTTAAAAAGAAAATAAACTTCTGTATGTACATAGGGGCAGCCATATTTGCTCATTATATACGAGGACTCCTTTCTGCCTTAGACGTACTACACAATGATGCAACTTTGCTGCTTCCTTTCAAAATGCAAACCTAAACAATGTTCTTTTCGTGTGGCTGGTATCTTATCTAGGGATGCACCGATGCCGGTATTTCGAGTACAAGTACCGATATTTTTTTTCCCGGTACTCACCGATACCGCATACCGAGCACTGCAAGTCCCATTCAGGAAGCCAGGCGGCGTATAATGAATCACCATCTGGCTTCCTGATTAGCCGGGAAACCGGGCAGCGTGTAAAGACTCGCCATGTAATGATGCGGCGCCGGCTTCCAGATTGATGCGGCGGCGGCTTCCGAATTACACGGGCTATTCACAAAAGGGTGAAGAGTTTGGAGAACAGACTGGCCACCTGAATTCCATAATAATTTGTCCACCCCTGTATTAAAGTGTGGCCTAGCAACTGAAAAGAGGTATGTGAAGGTTCTCATTCATCCAGGTCATGGTATATCTGTATAAAGTGCACTGGACTGCATACACAACGTTGTTCATCTTGTGTTTTGGTGTTGGGTCTTTGGGTGAACCAGTTGTTGCCTCCCAGAGAATTTTTTTACAAGTCATTCTGAATTGAGAAAGCTGGTTGGATGACCAGTGAAACGTCTTCAAGGAAAATACAGCAAGTCCAGTTGCCTCTATACAATCAGATGTCTAGAGGTAAAAGAAAGTGACAAGTGGCAGAGGTAAATGGTGCCATTGCCCACTGATATAAATGGCATCTATCCAAGTGTGACATAGGAATGTCCTGAGCTACGCCAAAAATCAAAACTGCCCTGAAAGTCTCAAATCTAAGATGGTTACACGTTCTTCCCCCTTTCTAGCAATTTCTGCAAGTACACAGGACAGTTTTAACAGGAAGTTTCACTATGATCTGGGGGTATTTTGACAGTCATTGTGTGAGCCGACTCTGTACTTTCCTAACTCATGCTTTCTTGAATGACACTGCAGGTGGCTCACACATCAAATATCAGCATGTAAAACCGTACCGCAGCGAATGTCTTTACCAATGTTTATGAGTCATTTATGGGGCTAAGGAAAATGAGTAAAGTCCCAGATAACTTGGTACAAAAGCGTGGGTAACATTTACATCAAACATAAAATGGGTTTCATACATAACAACACTATAAAGATTTGTGTTCACAGCAACTAATCAGCACCTGTCATTTTCATAATGCAAGTATGAAAATGAAAGTATACGTGAACCTTAAACCTATCAGCCTGCTGCGTATGCTCCTTCAATTGGCTGTTGGGCTGCCTATTAGGTATATCACATAGGCAGCCCAAAGGCCAACTGTAGGCCAGCAGATGGTAGGCTGACAACGTTGATGCTTATTGCAAGACATTGGCTCAATGTTGTCAGCCTGCAACAGGAAGAGTTCTTACTGGCAGAATCTCCAGATAAGAGCTTGTTCACACCAGTTGCCGTCCGTTCTGGCCCGATACTGGCCAGAACGCACTGCCTGGCATTGCGGCCGGCTCACTATTTCATGGGGCTGGAGGGGGCGTGGTGGGCCATTGAAGTGAATGGCACCGTAGCCACGCCCTCCGACCGCAATGCAATCGCCCGCACAGGATCGCAAGGCACGAAATAGTGAGCCGGCCGCAATGCCAGGCAGTGCGTTCTGGCCAGAACGCACTGTATATGGTGCGAACGTTCATTTAGAAACGTTGAAACAGGCTCACTAAAAACCATTTGCTCAGGAAAACTGCAAAGTGAGCAATGATGCCAAACATACTGTTGATTTAGGGTCCATTCACACCTATTCCTTGTGTTATACTGTAGTCATGTTCCATACATGCATGATCTGTCTATTCATTTTCAATGGCACCCCAACACACTATGGAAATGCACCTCCAGAACACAGGTGCTGCAGCACACCACAACGCATGGTAACAAACTACTGTGTGATGTGGTACAAGGCAGCAGGAAAAATAGTGCTTGCATATGGGGTCACCTTTGTGTCATGTCAGACCAAGGTTGGTCAGCTATGGCAGGTTTTAAAAATAATGTTACAGCAACCTTTAACAGATAATTACATGAATATAAATATCCAAATACAAGCAGTCCCCGGGATACGAACAAGATAGGGACTGTAGGTTTGTTCTTAAGTTGAATTAGTATGCAAGTTGGAACAGGTACATTTTTTAAGTGCAACTCCAGCCCCATTTTTTTTGTTTTGGATAGCATAGGGAAGGGTTTACCCCCTGTAAAGTTTGTTTTGCTGTGTGTGCCCCTGTTCAGAAGATTTCACTTCACTTTCTGTCCCTGTGACAATTGGATTTTGAAAAATTTGGGTTGTTGTGGAAACAAGGATTGGTGATAAAGCTTCAGTAGAGACACCTTTTCCCCCATGATCACTCTTACTGGAGTGAATTCCCCTTCCTAGGGGTAGATTTCCTTTCACTTCCTGTTGTCCTGTGAGATTAAATTTTTCTAATGAGGATACAGACAGCAGTGAAAACCTGACAGTGACCCGGAAGAAGAGGCGGGCACCCCTCGTCTGCACGTCTAACAAGAGCCAACCTCCTTTAATGTACGTACAGTACTACGGACCAGACCTAAAAAGGCGGGCACTCCTCACCGGCACGAGCGCGGTAACATTACAACTACCCCCGCTGTACGGTAATAGCCTCCGTCTGTAAGTAGGAGTCGTATGTAAGTCAGATGTATGTAAGTCAGATGTATGTAACTCGGGGACTCCGGCTCCTCCACTAAATGTCTGATCACTGGAAACAGAGATGGAGACATAATTAGGTAATCTAGTGGCCACATTTTGGGTGTCACCTGGACAACGTCCTAGTGCATAATGAATAGGTGGAAGAGTCTTTTGCTTCTAGTCCAGTGGTTCTCAACCTTTCTAGGGCTGGGACCCTTTGGTAACATTTGCCTGGTTGTGGTGACCCCCCCAATAGTAAAATTTAGGAATGCACCAATACTAGTATCTGTGTGGGCTCATGTGAGCTCAATGGTGCTCTCTGGTGGCCAGTGTGGGCTCTCTGGTGGCCAGTGTGGGCTCTCTGGTGGCCAGTGTGGGCTCTCTGGTGGCCAAGTCAGCCTTCAACTACCCTCACTACCGCCCGCTCCCCTCTCCGATCCTCCTCGTTTGCCAGTGCTGCCGCGCCCTCTAGCGGCACGGCCGGAGAATTGACACAGGAGCCTCTCACTAACGCAGCACAAAGCATGTGGTGACCCGCTCAACAGTGGGTTGTGACACTGTTCTAGTCTAAAGGGATTCAATATGTATAACTGGACCATGCACAGAGCAACAATACTGGCAGTTTTAAAGACACGCTGGGGCAGGTAGTTATAGGTCGGTCAATGGCCTTGACTCTGCACTGCACACCCAGATCCATGTATGGAACTAAAAAACTGCCAGACTGCAACGACTATTACTGTATGACAGTATAAAAGGGACAGACATGAACCAGCTGAAGCTTAGATCTCTCCGCTGGGATGCAAACATATGGCTATGGAAGTTAGAGACTTTGAAGCAGTTGGGTGAGGCCATCCTCAGCTGTGGGGTGTGGTGGAATACCATTCTCCCAGGGAGTACCGCTGAGATCCCATCCTACAGCTGTGGGGTGGGAGATCAAGCAACGAGACCACATAATAGCAAAAGTGTGTGTATGTAAAGCAGCTCAAAATCATGTGCAAGTAAAAAAAATCAGGCCAAGTGCGCACGTTCTAAGAAGCAGAGTAGAGCAATTACAGTGCACAGAAATGACACCAAAATGTGTGCAGCAAAGGAAGTCTGAGCTTCAGATCTGCAAACTTGTTCCATGTCAGGGAAACAGAAAGCACAGAGGTTACTAGAGCTCAGCATGCAGCCAGGGAACAAGCATTTTTTTGAAAGAGTCAGAATTGGCAGCCTTCATGTTTTTTTAACCACAGGTTTCCCTTTATAGAGACTTAGTCACTTTTTTAGTTTAGGACAAAGTGACAGGTTCTCTTGCGGGAACACACACATTGACATTCACGATCCTAGAACTCCTTTGGAGCTGGGAGTCTAAACCCTGTGCAGGCTTCATAGTGTCAAACTTATATAGGGTTAACTATTCCCTCATCCATACGCGACATTTATCTGGCCTGGCCATTGGCTGCTCAGGCCTGAGCACTGCATGCTGGGAACAAGCCACATGCTTCTCCATACCCAGAAGAACCAGGTTCTAACAAAAGGTGTGGATCAGCTAGTAGGTGGTTGTTCTTGCAAGAGAACCTGTCACTTTATTCGATTTAGGACTCTCTTTTAGCTGGACACATACTATTCAATTTTATAAACTGCCAGCACTGTGAGCCCGGGTGGCCAGCAAGGATTTTTAGGGCCGGTGCACACCTAGGCGACACCCCACCGCGCGGCAATCGTACTTGTACCTTTTTTCTGCGATACACGATGAGCAGCTGGACTCGCCGCGGTCGTGTTTGGAAGCACGGGCGTAATCGCACGATCCGCCCGGCGCGACTGGGGTGCCATTGAAAAATAATGGCACCCACAGCGCAATCGGTGCACACCTGGGCGACTCCTGACCGCGTTGGAATCGTGCATGATTGCCACACGGTGGGGTGTCGCCTAGGTGTGCACCGGCCCTTAAGGTGCTTAAAACTTTAAAAAAACAATATACACACAAGTAGGGATCATGAAGAAAGTGGATTGCTTACTTTGTTGACAGGTTTTTCTATGGGTTTTACAGACAGGTCGGCAGGTTTTCCTTTCTTAGAAGGCGTTCTCTTGATGATCTTAGGAGAGTGGAACTTGTCCTTCAGTTTCATGGTGAAAGATGAGAGGTGGGAGCGCTGACTATCTACAAACAAAATCAAACAAAGAAAAACATTAGAAGGCATGTTCTACAGACTGGTAAAAGTTTAAGGAGAACCAATGATTACGAATGCAAGAAGTGGGCATCCTTAAGACATATCTTTCTATTAACCTATGTATTTAGCATTACTTGCTTTGTCCGAGCTGGCTTTTTTAATGCTGACAATAAGGAATGAGACCCCCCCACCTCTTCCTCTCCAGGTCTGACAGCTGCTGGCCTGTCGACTGTATAACATTATCAAATGACAGAGCTTATAGGGAGAAAGTAAACAGCTACTGGGGCTCCGATACTTGATGCTGCAGTGAAAACTCAGGAGCAGGGAGACAGCAGTGTGTCAATAGGCAGGACACAAAGTACGTTTTTATAAGCAAGTCTGTAAAATGAACCTGCATTCAACATTCTAAAACCAGAGCATCAGGAAAGCCATTGGGGGGAATTTATCAAAACTGGAGCAGACACAAATCTGTACCAGTTGCCCATGGCAACCAATCACCATCTCTTTTCAGTTAAGATTTGAAAATGAGACAGAGAAGCCGATTGGTTGCAGTGAACATCTGCTCCAGTTTTGATAAATTCCCCTCATTGTCTTTAAAGCGGAATTCCAGAGCATCTTTGATTGTCTTTGGATAGAGCTGGGAAGGGTTAGGCCTTCTGACAGCTTTTTGCTGTTGTGCCCCTGCTGGGATGAGTTCACTTAACTTCTTGTCCTGCTGACAGTTGTCACTAAGAAAGGGCATGGGGTGAAATCTCCTAAAATAGACAAAGGCAGCAATAAAAGCAAAGGATCTAATCCTTCCCCAATCTACATAGTCCGGAAAAATGGAATTCCACTTCAAAATGAAAGCGGGAACAACAAGTGATGAAATGTTGCTTGCTATAAAGAAGAAGAATTGAAGACCCGGATGTTTACAGAACACTCATTTAGACAACAGTCTGTGCATCCAGAACCCCCCAATAGCAATAAGAACATGTTCTATACAAGCCTCGGGTACCAATATGGCTAAATACAGGCCAATAGGAATGTTGATACATCTACCATGGAATTGAGCTTTAAAATGGGCCTGTGCCCACGGGGTTTGGCCTTCTGTTAATGGGAACATACAAGCTTGCTTTCTCATGCATTCAGCTTAAGAGTTAAGACACCTCTGAGATCCTCTTGAGTTCATTACGATATGCATTTGACTTGCATTAACCCTCTTTCTAAGCTCCCTCTAAGCTGCATTAACCTGCTTCAAGCTGCTTTTGCACTTCCATTGACTTGTATACAGAAAGAAGAAGCAGTTCCCACGCAAACAAATGCCCATCAACACGGGGCCAATGACAACTTTGCTCAGATGCAACACCATCAAGGTGGGATGGCAAGCAGCAAGGTCCTCAACAACTGCCTAACTTCAGAAAGGAATATGCACTACCGAAAGTCTCTCTCTGGGGGAGGGGGGTCCTTGCATTGAGACTTGGTATGCCTAGGTAGAATCTAGATTATGTTCATGTATGACCTGACAAAACATAGAATTCTTCTTCATGGGTGTAGATGGTGAAAAGCAGTAGTAGGTGCAATATGCACACTCTCATTGTGTCTTAGCAGCTGCTGCAAGCCGGGAGGGGGGGGAGCAGCACCGAGCATGAGTAATGTAAAGAAGCTCTTCTGAAAAACCACACAGCTAGAAATAGTCTGCACAACTACCATCCAGCATATAGCGGCTTACAGACCACAATCCTGTGCTAAATATCACTTCTCGGCAACCACAACACAGCAGCTGCTATAGCGGCCGAGTGCTGAAGAATGCACTGCAGGGTATGAGGAGGGTGAATCAGCCAGGGATCATCGTAATAAAAACGGCATGTACCGAGATCTTTCATGTTATGACTGTATGAAAAAGTCAACCGAAAGCTTCTGGCTGACTACTACTCTAACACGAACATTATGTATAAAAATGAATTCGCTTTTGATCACCACGATCAGTCGTGCTTTGTAGCTTGCACTTAGATTTGACTGGCGCAGTTCATATTGTTTATTAATTATTCACAAGGAACATTATGTAGCCATCGGAACATGGCTCATAATTAAGCAGGACATTAAGGGGACCTTTGCTCACTTTAAGGCTAGGTTCACACCTGGGCGACTGCTGAACGCAAGGCAATCGTGCACAAACAAGCGCGGATTGCCGGGCGGTCACGGAGTCGCCAACTACCGCCAATCGCGCTGTGGGTTGCCATTATTTTGTAATGGCACGCCTGTCACGCCGGCGGGTCGTGCAGTTTACCGCAGTTCCCGCCCGTGCAATTGAACACTAAAAAAGCCACGCGTCGTAAAAAAAAAAAAAGGTACATGTACAATTTTTTATGCGATCGCGTTTTCGTCCGATATTTGTAAAGCTGATGGGCAGTGTACAACCGCAAATACTGTACAATCGCAAATACTGTACAATCGATCGAAGAAAACTTCGGTCGATAGTACGATTTTCGCAAGGTTGGTGGCGTTTCCGTACATCAAAATTCATGCCATCTACACTGCACATGCGCAGATGAAAAAACGTGCGGTCGATTACCGCAATTAGTCCAGGTGCTTTCTTCTAATTACTGCTGCTTGAACCTTGCGATAATCGGGGCAGGATGGGGCCGCCGCCCGAAAATCGTACGACGGTTCGATCATCGGACGAAAAGTGTCGTCCGATGAGCGCAAGGTGTATGGGCAGCTTTAGAGTGTGGGAAGAAACCACAGTACACGGAGGAAACCCCACACACTCCAGGCACATAGTGTCCTTCGCCGAATCTGGATTCACATTTACATTAAATCGTGAAGATAAAAGAAAAGTGATCGTTCCCATTACGGTCATTTTTGGAGGGACCCCGATAATGAGTTCTCGCTACAGAAAGAGATCAGTGAACGGACCATGTAATCAGATCTACACACATCCTCGTGTCAGCAGACGTATCACTTAAAAAGGAAATAAGTAAATCCCACAAGCCCGGCTGTAATATCCAACTTCCTACCAGACACAATAATGTCAACAGCTGTTCCCTGAGGGAAGACACAACACCTTTCCTCTGCCGCTGTCCTCAGCTGCCCAGCGTCCATCTTCTGAGTAATGCGCACAGAAAGGCAGCCAAAAAGGCCGGTAAAGAAGCTGAAGATGCCGGATGGACATGACAGCTGCTCACAAATTAGTAGGTGAGGGCGTATGAGGGGCACAGAATAGTATGAGAATGTTATGACCACCACACAGGGCAATGCCAGGCACTCCCTCAGTCACATGCTGACAATCTTCACAGTTCTGTCATTAAACATAAACCATCCGGTCTATTTAAAGGGCCAGCCCAGCCGGGGTGACTCAGAATCAGGTAAGTAAATCTGCTTTATGCGAGTCCCGTAGACAAAAACTAGCACTGCAAGCGGGGTAGCCCCATTGCAAGGTTAAGTTTTTAATTTTTCCGGAGTTTAATGGCTTATCTTCATAGGCGTTATGATGTGCATTTGGGATGTGCATCAAATGCAGGTCAGCAAAGTCCCAAATCCCTGCTGACTTCTTGAGCCCAAATTCAAGAAGTATATGACCAGCTAAAAGCTCCCCACATACCCTATTTTTTTGCTCCATAAGACGCACTTTTTCCCCCCCAAAAGGCGGGCAAAAATGTCTGTGCGTCTTATGGAGCGAATGTGTGAGAGCTGAGGCGGCGGGGCTGACAGCGTACCCAGGGGTGTGGAATCCCTATCACCTGTTTTTGTTGTACTTTTAGCCCAGCTTCGGACAAGAAGAGCTAAATGTATAATGTGGAGCCGCCGCTCGTTTTCATACAAGTGATCTGATTAGATCACTTGTATGAAAGGAGCAGCGGCGATCATCACGTCTTCGCTGTCAGGTACTACACAGAACCCTACCCCACGTCTTATGGTTAGGTGCGTGTTATGGATCGCAAAATACGGTACTTTGCAATCCGATTGTACAATCTCCTATAAAGCCACCATAAAATACACAGTGCAAGGACCTGCCCGGTTGTATAAAATGCATTGGTTAGATTAGACCCGCCCTCATATTTGATAGTTTTGGTAAATCTAAAATTGATTGCGAGGTTTGATTGTAACCTGTGTGGTGACCTTTACTCTGCCCAGGGGAAAGCGTGGTATCAGACGTGTCCCAATTCTTAGTAACGCAACATGTCTGTGTGTCCGGAACACTGCAGAGGCTTTTCTTTATAGAAGCAGCTTAGACACCAAAATGTTGTCATGAGAATGGCATTTTAAGAAGGTGACTTAATAAGGATTGAACAGATTTGAATGCATGTTTGTACCAGACTGCACACGCAGGCAGTATTATAAAGCCGGACAGAATATAAAGAGAAAATGTGGAAAAATAATACAGCAAGGAACAAAGTGCTCATTTTAAAGTGGATCTCCAGCTACTACTTTTTTTTTGGAGGGTGCACAGAAGGGCTAAAGCCTTCACCAGCTTTTTACCGATTTCTGTCTCCATTGAGGTGATTTGCCCTCCGCTTCCTGATCAGGAAACCGCACAGGAAGTGTGAGGAAAATCTACCAGATGAGAATTAAATCATCGATACAGACCTGACAGTGCTTCTAACCCTTCCCCCACCCTAACCTTAGCTCTTACTCTGACAGCTACATAAAAGATTATGTAGGTGGGTGAGCTGGGCCAGCATAGACAGCAAATTGACACCCCCAGACGAGGAGGGGGCTATGACCTTCAGAGGCACATTCCAAATTAATTAAAAATGAAAGGAAAAACACTAAAAGTAACAATTTTAAAAAATACTTTATTCTTGTGCTTTTACGTGCAGTTTTGTAAAGCTGGTGACAGCGTTTCTCTGAAGGATCTCCATATCCATGACTTGCTCCTACCTCTACATGTACCCAAGGCTTGTTGTGTGCGTCTCAAATCTCGCAGAGCACGTTCTGGAATGTTTGACTCTGCTCAATCTCATCACCGACTCTCCCACCTCTGCCTCTCTATTGGCTACCAAGCCTCCCAAATTGAACTGCGACATGCTGAGGAGATGAGTGATGAAATCCCAGCTGTATTTCATAAAACTAAAGCAATCATTTCTAAAAACACAATTATTTATATATCCAGAATGTCTTCACTGTACCTTGCCGGCCAGAGATCACTGGCAGCATAACCAACAATGACCTGATGGGAGACGTCTGCCTAACAGAAGCGCAGCGGTCAATGCAATACCGGCAACCGCCGAGCTACTCCATCCCTGGCATCCACACCTTCTAATAAAGTGACATTAAACCCTCAGATTTTTTAACATAAAACAATACTGTAATGTGTGCCTTACTGTAATCCATGGTAGTTTCCCTTCTCTTTGCTGCTCTTCCTTTTAAATCTGTATCTGTTCTCATGCTCTGCAGAACTTCTGTTTTGCAGCAGACTGCCTTGTCTCAGGAATGGATACACAGTGTCTGTGTATACGTTTGTATAGGCTTGTAACCTGAGCCAGCACTACAGGAAGAGGCCCTGAGCTGAAAAGGGAAGTTCTCCCCAAGCATGAGAAGACATGAGGATTTAAAAAGGAAGAGTAGCAAAGAGAAGGGAATCAACCATGGATTACAGTAAGGCACACATTACAGTATTGGTTTTTGTTAAAAAATCTGAGGGTTTAATGTCACTTTAAATCTCTGGGAGGATCTGCTGAGACCATGTTGTGTACACACAAAACGGTCTATAATTACGGAGCCCAGAAACAAAGATACTCCTATCCAGGGATTGAAAAACTCCACTAGACGAGGGGACAGCGGAGCCCGACGAGCAGCTTCCCGGCCGGCCGTTGTAATTACACAGCCGGCCGGGATCTTTACATTCAAGCGATCGAGCGTCTCTACATCTCCCAGCCAGGGCCCATGGCAATGTTTACATCCCTTGCGGTCTTCCTCAACCGATGTCCACATGTGGGCTGGAAAACAGATCGGCTCCTAACCATCTGGTGGCCCCATAGAAGACCAAGGTCCCGAACTGCACATGCACAGACATCATGAGAAGATGGCAGAGGAGTGTAAACATTACCAGGAAATTTAGGAACGTAGACACATTTGGGGCAGAGGGTGGGATACATCTGATTAGGGGCTTACAGGAAAAGGATAAGCAAACTTTGTTTAAACTTCCCCTTACCTTTTAAGACTGAACCCAGGATAGTGTAAAGTAGGGATGCACCGATACCGTTATTTCGGTATGGAGTACCGATATTTTTTTTCCCAGTACTCGCCGATACTGAAAACCGAGTACCGGAAGTCCCACTGAAGAAGCCAGGCGGCGTGTAATGACTCGCCACCTGGCTTCGTGATTAGCAGGGAAGCCGTCCCCATGCTTCTCGTCACTAGGCAATGAGAAAGCATGGAACCAGCTATCTGGCCAATCAGGAAACCAGGCGCTGTGTAATGACGCAGTGCCCGGCTTCCTGATTGGTCGGGAAGCTGGTTTCATGCTCTCTCGTCATGAGGTGACGAGGGAGCATGAAGCCAGCTTCTCCGACCAATCAGAAAGGCGGGCACCGCGTCATTACACGGCGCCTGGCTTCCTTATTGGTTGGAAGCTGGTCAATCAGGAAGCCAGCTTCATGCTCTCTCGTCCAATCAGGAAACCAGACAGCGTGTAATGACGCGCTGCCCAGCTTCCTGATACCTGAAGTATCGGGCTAGGCATCGGAGCATTTGGGCTAGTAAGAGTACTCGTCCAAATATTCGGCATCGGCACCGATACTAGTATCGGTGCATCCCTAGGTGAAAGTGTTGCTACTTATTCCTTTACCCCTAAACAAGCATTTCACCGTTGCCAGGGGGGAAAGGCACTGCCCCGGTAACTGACTTCTGCCGGAAGTTGGGCTTTAAGCTAAATACTGCAATAACTAAAAATATACAGCCACTGAAACTGCATTATATATAACTTCCCTTTACATATAGGTGAACAGATGAGCATTGGTGGTAACACTTACTCCAGCAACTTCCTTACTGGCCTCCCTTAAACATTTTCTGAGTGGAGGAACAGGGAGTTATAGCATTACAAACTTATATCCTGCAGGATGAGAAAGCTTTATCAAGTGGATGGAGAATTTGGTGGATTGGCAAGTAAATCATAGAACTGTAAAAGGACGTGTGAATAGCAGAAGTTTACATATGTTCAGACAGCCATGATTACGAAAGGCTCATTAAGTAATGTTCACCACATTCATATCCACCCGGCTGCTATGAGAAGGGTCTATTCAGGCTCTCAGTATATAACATGACAGTCTGCAATGGACTGCAGAGCACACAGAGGTTTGTAAAGGGAATATATATTATGTATATGAATAACCATTATCTTATGTGTATGGTAATTTTAACAATCGGGTGCTACAGGCTACACATCATCACGTGATGTTAATGCACTAACTTTAGCCCATTTCCACCTTTGCGGAGGTATTTAAAAAAAAAACATATGCCAGCAATGTACAGTGAGTACACATGAAGCAGACGTATGCAGCTGATGTATATGAACACAGAAACTTATTTTCTGTTAGCTGTCCTCCTCATGGCTCCTTTTCAAATCTCTACCTCTGTGCTCTGAAGGCATTCTCTCTGAGCACCCCCACCCCCGACAGTGTTTTGTGACCTGGAAAGGCAGAGCTGGGGTGCAGTAATCGTGTTACAATGACTCACAGGAAGGGGGTCAGCTGCTTTACAATCCAACCCCGGTGTCAGACTGTTTTCGGTGTAGAAAATATTCAATTTGTAGGACTCAGGCCTAATAAAATGAAGAAAGCCTGCAATGATGCGAGTCATGAAAATGTACACAAAATGTACACACATACACATCATCACTGCCCCTCTACATTACCACAATAAATGCAAATCACTTAAAGGTGGAAATGGACTGTTAACTAAAGGATGTGTTCACTTTAAAACCTACATATTAAAGTGGACCTTGGAATAAGCACGGACCAGTTATTTGGATCTCAGTAAGTATGCATGTGTGGAGGGGGGGGGTGGCATCTGTTAGTTCAGCAGAGTGGCAAAAGAAAAAAACAGCACTTTCTAAAAAAGTGTACTTGTTCTTCAGGTAAAAAAAACAAAGCACGCTTCCAAGGTAGACAAAAAAAACAAAAAAAGGAAAATAATTAACTACATCAATGTGCCCAAAAAAATGCACTTCCCGGGGCATTACACAAACATAGAATAAAGCTGCCGTACAGTGGTAGATTTTCATACAAAAATCTAATCAGGACATTTAATAAGGTCATCAGAGACTTGACAAATGTGGTTTGAAATTTCGTATTGATTTTAGCGTTTCGGTTTTGGAATGAATGGAGTTGCCTGAACAAAAAACACATTTACTGTTAGAATTTCATTCGTTCCAAGAAAAAATTTCCACCCAGCTCCTTCGATTTCTTTCCACACTATGGCCGATCTTAATCGTTGTTTTGACCCCCATTAACTATTAGAAAATATTTTCCTTCTTCTGGTATATGGCCAGCTTTCCAGTTGCCTATCTCTGCATCAACAAGAATACATAATACAACAAGAATACATAATAACGTTGAGTCAGCAAAGTGCCATGTAGCATCCAGCTGATGGGACAGAGCGACGTCCTATTATGACACAAAATAGAGTCCGCAAGAGTGAAAATAACTCAAGAATTTCCCAACATATTTCATCACATGAGACTGTTTACTCAGACATTCCAATAATAGCTAGAAAAGGCTTCTATGCCCCAGTATAATATATACCATGTCCTAAGTTCTAACGGAAACAAGAATGTGAGCACACATACTGTGCCATTAATGTATGTATATAAGTGCCAGGAAAAAAAAAAGTCCGGAAGTGGAGGAGGCCGGGTCCCAGCATCGCCAGTCCGGAAGTGGATGTCGCTCGGGTGAGATCGACAAGGAGCCTGGTGAGAGGAATTCTGCTGTGGGGACATGTATTCGCAGATTACATGTCCCCAAATCAGAACACATGTCCCCAAGGCAGAATACTATTTTGCCGTGGGGACATGTGTTCTCAGAATACACGTCCCCAATGCAGAATACTATACTGCTTTGGGGACGTGTATGCTGCCTTAGGGACATGTGTTCTGCTTTGTTGACATGTATTCTCAGAATACATGTCCCCAAAGCAGAATACTACTCTGCCGCGGGGACATCTATATTTAGCCTTAGTGAGAAACTGCCCTAAAATCATCAGTCTGTGTTTTAGAAAAAATTTCAAATGTCCCTTTAAGAAAAAGTATCGGTAATTAGTATCGGCAAGTACATGAGGGACATATCGGGACATCCGTACAATATATTATGGTTTTCTATATACTAACTTCCAGTTAGCAACTATCAAAATGTTTCCACAATCACACAATTTCCCTGATCAGCAACTGCCGAGATAAAATCCCAGTTACATAGATGGCACATTGTCTTCATTCATAAAACGTGAGCCGACGCATGTAAAATGTTCACAAAACGCTTGAAAACAGCCTTAAAATTCTGACGTGAATGGAGCCTGAAGCAAAAAGCAGTGCCTGCAAGTGAGCAAATATGAATGCCCACAAGTCAAATATAAGGACACATTATACAAAGTTTTAAAAAAAACAATAACAAAACATTAATTACATTGTTTACAGTCAGCTAAATGTTTAAAAAAAAAAAAAAAAGTATACTGTATGTTCCATTACATATACATGAAGCCCCTACCCTTCCTGTTTTCTCTAAGCAAACCTACAAAGGGAGCCGAGCCACAGACAAACACACAATCACAACAGACCTGATGTAACCCAGTTGCTTAGCAAGGAATGGTCCAGGGAATAGAAAACACAGACCAATTCTCAATGGACTTCACGAATCTACCTGATGACTGTACTAATGAAGCTGAAGACTTCAGGAAAGCACTTGGTGATAAGACCAGCAAGGTTAGGCACGCAGAGACATCTTTGAGACCGGGTTCACACCATTTTACCGGACCAGATCTGGAACATAGTGCATTGCGTTTTTACCGTGTTTTTACCGCAAATTTGCCGTTATTGGAAATTTATTTTAGCATAAAATGGTCTTACAGGTGTGTTCCATGCGTATTTGATGCGTTCCAGGACAAAATAGGACAAGCAGTATTTTTCTGGTCTGGACTGCGCTGGCAAGAACAGAGGCCAGAAATACCATAGGGATACATTAGGATACATTTTGGGTCTGGAGGTGGTCTGGAGGTAATCTGGATGTGGTGTGAATGGGCCTTCAGTCCAAAGAAAAGTATAAATTCAGCAGAACTGGGAACACCGGGTCTGCATTGTGATTGAGTATTCGGTGTTCACACAAAACACAAGATCGTCAACAAGCATGTTGAGACACAAGCTGTCTGCTGGCCTTCTTCTGAAAATGCCCCACAACCACAACAAGAATGCACCAAAACGACAGAAAAGTCAGACTTTCTAAACTATACACTGGTTCCAGATCAGGGACAAGAAGTACTGAAATCAAGGGACCAGAATGCCAAGCGGGTAAGTAGTATTTTGAGGGGTGGTCAGCCTACCTATATCACCCATGACAAGTTTTCTTCAAGCACTATACACAACTGGATAAAAAACAGAAGCTGGCTAGACACTGGTAGATTTAAACATTCGATTTTGGAATGAATAAAAAAAAAACAAAAAAAAAAAAAACACACAGTTAGAATTTTGTTCATTGGAGACATTTTTCTATCCCCCTCCTTTGATTTTCTTTCATCGCTGCAGTCAAAAACGATTGCTGACCTGACCCCATTAGCTATTAGAAGATTCAACTAGCATTATGAAAAGAAAGGATTTTCCATGATGGCCAATGCTTCAGGGGTTGCGGAGAAGTGGGCTCCTATATACATGTATGGTGGCAATGACCCATAGTGCAGACTTTTTGGGCTAGAGTATTTGCTTTTTTGTCATCAATTATGGCTCTCACACTGACACCGGATCCAAAGGTCGCCCTACTCAACCTGCCCCCTAAGGAAGTCACGCCTAAAACAACACAAAGCTTTATTGCATGGTCTTACAGCGGCTAAACAGACAGTAGCGAAGTCATGGTAATCCCCCACTGTGCCTTTTGCGGAAGTAGAACGTAGACTCCAATGGTTCTTCACTAACGAATGCCTCACGGCGCGGTTGACTGATAAAAGTCCCACGCTTTGAGCAGATATGGGACCCTTGGATTCAACATCTACAGGCGCGTTCTTTTGATGCCAGACTACTGACGCTCTGAATTTGGAGAAAGGTTATTCATCCACATACCAATTTACCGGGATTGGACCACCCCTACCTGGTCTCACTCCCACCTCTACTATACTCTATTCCCCTCTCTATCCTGCTTTTCCCCCTCCGGCGTAAGGCTGGGGTGGCGGAGAGAAAATGTTTGTCCCCTTACGTCCACTTATTTTCACTATTGTTAGATCCAACTTACAAGCTGTTACTTAGTTATACTGGATCTTTGGTTTAAAAACAGATTACTGGCAACTGCTAAACACTGATTCCGTTTACATTGCCCCTTAGGCAGCAGTGCCCATAAGATAGAAGACTAAAGAATACCGTATTTGGCGGCGTATTAGACGGGTTTTGAGACCTTAAAACATCCCCCGAAAATCAGGGGTCGTCTTATACGCCGGGTACATACGGAAGGAAACGGTATGCTGTATGTAGCTTTGGCTACATATAGCATACCGCGCTTTTTTTTTTTTTTCTTACCACGATCTCAGGCTTGACAAAGAGGCAGCAGCCTCGAAAAGCATAGCTAACAGCATTACACCCTCTACCATTCAGTCTGACGGACGCTCGTGCCGACTGGAGCCGAGCCCATCGCCATTGCGACCTGACAGTGACAGCACCGCTACAGAGCGGCTCATCTCGCACAGCCGACAGGATTCAGCCTGGCCAGCTGTCTCCTTACGGTTCTCCACAGTCCTCGTATCACCACCTCCAGGCTAGCTCCCCACATGTCTCCCTGATGCCACCCTCAGCCTGCTGTGATATCCTATGTGTTCCAGTCACATGAGTCCTTCGTGACCAACCATCACAGTAACTTCCAAAACGTTGAGTGGTCTTCCTTTTTTTAACACAGTTAGAGCGCTCTCAACCATTTTGTCGAGTATACCGCGCTGAGCCAATCATGGCAGGCTTTGTATTAATGAATACAAAGCCTGTATTCATTAATACAAAGCCTGCGGTGATTGACTCAGCGGAAGACAGAGGACGCAGCGGGGATCGTGGACAAGGTAAGAGACTGTAATCCCGAGTGTGGCTCGGGGTTACCGCTTATGGTACTGAAAATTAACCCCGAGCCACACTCGGGAATACCGCCATGGATGTTAGTGGGTGCATTTAAACATTATTTTGGGCTATACTCATCTTCTATGACGAGTATAGCCCAAAACCTATATTTTAACACAAAAAGTAGGGGGTCGTCTTATACGCCGAGTCGTCTTATACGCCGGCAAATGCGGTACCTTAATTCATGTTATGTCATCACCTACGAATGTATGCCTCCGATGTCCTCGAATACTACAATGTATTGTAAAACAAAAAAAGAAACATTTTCTTGAAAGAAAAAAAAAAGAAATGATTTTCGAACAAAATTCCAAGCGCGTAGGCTGAACTCGTATGCATTTGAAGAATGTAAATGCCGTCCTTTAGTGATATAAAGTTTCAGCAGCTGGAGGGACAGGAGTCACAATGAAAGTAAAAGAAGCTAACCTGAAGTAACGCCTGCACCGTTCCCTTCTGCATGAATCATCCATCAGATATTCGTGGCTGGAAGGCATTCACCCGTACCATTACATCACAGCCTGACATATAGGTGTAACTGTGTTTACTACAATGACATCAAATCCCACCCAGCTATTATGAAATGCACACATCCTGATGCCCTGGGAAGGACACATTACAAATCACACTGCTCAAGCTACTAAGTTTAGCTTCAATTATACAAAAATCTTAATCAGGCTTATATATGTCATGTACAATGTTAATCTACAATGGAAACCAGATACTGTTGTCATTCCATTACAAAGATGTTAAGCCAGGGGCGGACACATTAATATGAAATTCAGGATCCGGTCTGTCCAATCCAGGAGGCAAGAGGAGCTCCACTGACAACAACTAGAAAAAACCTAAATAATTGGACACCAGTTGTCATTTTTAAGAAGCAATGGCCACCTGTCTCCTGGGACTTGTCCAGCCCGGAGTTAAAGTGTCAGTCCACCTACATGCGAAAACCTCACTTACAGGTGGTCCACCAGGCTGGTGTGCTTAGTCAGCCGCTGGCATGTTAGAAGTCTTGGAAATGCCAACACTGAGATCTCCCTGCCAGAATTCCTGACTCTGTCCCTAACCTTCTGTGTTCCAGCAGCTCCTGTTATATTCTCCATATGCAATAATTAAAAAAGGAGAGTGGAAACCCACCATAATGGCCACAGCAGGGGTGCAGACCTAATAACAAATACAGGAGATCACCAAAGGTTCCTGGGAATATAAGAAACTGTTACGTAGTTGAACTTTTCACCATCCATCAAACACTGACGTACAGGTTTTGGGTGGGCTGTCACTATAAAGCAGGGGTGCCCATTAGGTCGATCGCAAAGCGAACACTGGTAGATCGCGATCAGCTGTGCCCTGTCCTCCCGCGGTGATCGTGCAGCTGAATTTGGGGGCGGGGCACTTCTCCCCTTGTGCAACGTCGCCCACATTCGGCCGAACGAGCACCGCGGGAGGACAGAATGCCGGCGCATGAGAGGAGACCTGGGAAGCTGCTGCAGTAGAAGAAAAGACAGACAGGAGACAGACAGCAGAGAAAAGTGAGAGGAGAAAGACAGCAGAGAAAAGTGAGAGGAGAAAGACAGCAGAGAAAAGTGAGAGGAGAAAGACAGCAGAGAGCGAGGAGAGACAGCCAGGAGAGAGGGCCGGGTTCACACCACAAATTCTGCGTTCAAGAGTGTTCGGCCTCTAGAACGCACTGGAACGCAAGCCGGCCAGCTCCCTGCGTTCAGGGGCGGGGGGTTGTATTGAAGTCAATGGCACCGCAGGCACGCCCCCGACCGCAGTGCGATCGCCAGCACCCGGAGCGCAGTCACATTATTGCCTACGTTCCAGTCCAGTGCCATCTGCAAAAATAGTGCTTGCATGACTTCAATGCACCGCCACGCCCTCTCCCCCCTGAATGCAGGTGTTTTTTTCGTTGGTAGATCTCATTGAGCTCGTCATTTTTAAAGTAGATCTCCAGACGAAAAATTGTGGGCGCCACTGGTCTAAAGCATCTCTAAACCCCCAAAAAATAAAAACATGTAATACCGTATATACTCGAGTATAAGCCGTCCCCAATATAAGCCGAGGGGGGCACTTTTCAGCCAAAAAAATGGGCTGAAAATCTCGGCTTATACTCGAGTATATACGGTATATTACATCTTGCCAGACCTTAGATGTGGTGGCTGCAATCCCTTTTTTTTTCACCTGATAAATCCTGTGAAAAAAAACACACTTCCTGTCCCTGGGTGGCTACTAGGGATGAACTTAGTTTTGGTCCAAACCTGAGCTCTTCCGAACGTCTCTCTTCCCTTGTATTTATGAAGGGAGCCATGGTTGCCACCCAGGCTGGACGTCAAACAGCTCTGCCTTTGTTCATCTCCATGACTTGGAGGTGATGGAATAAGTTGTGAGCCTCCAGTTCCGCTCACAGAAAGTGGCAAGGACACCGCATTTCTGGCCAGATCAACAGGAATTTTTTGTACTTGCCAAAAATGTTCTTAGGATGAAAAAAATGAAAACTAATGCAGCCACCCCCACCTAAGGACTAGTATGCTGTCCCTCAAGCCCATGTGGCTAAAGCTTGCTGTCCTGAAACCTTAACTGCTACCAATACTTGTTGTCCTTACCTGTCAGCTCTCTGGCTGTTGGCATACAAACACATGCACGGTAGAGGGAACAAGCTCTCTATTAAAGAGCAGAATCTTGGTTCATGACACAGCCTCTGATTGGCTAGTTTCTGTCTACACTTCACCCTTCAATGGAATGCATGTGACTTGCTGCTGGGGATGGGTTCATATGCCAACAGCTGGATGGAGCCTGGAGTGCAAATGGATCTGCATGACAGTGCTTTCAAGCTGGTCATACAGCAATAGAATTTGTTTTCAGAGCGTTTGTTCGCTTTTCTAGTAGTTGATGGGGTCAAATTGGTGATCATTTTCAACCGTGGTGATGGAATTTTCTCGGATGAAATTCTCTTCATTCCAAAATCGAATCTTAAAATCAAATAAGATTTCCAATGACATTTTACAATTCTCTGATGGCATTGAGTGTTCTGATGAAATTTTTCATATGAACGCTCGTACAAAAATCTACCAGTATGGCCAGCTTTAGGACTGCCATGGGGCCAAGAGCACTGCCAGGGGGCCAAGAGCACTGCCAGGGGGCCAAGAGCACTGCCAGGGGGCCAAGAGCACTGCCAGGGGGTCAAGTGCACTGCCAGGGGGTCAATGCACTAACGAAGCACAATGCAAGTCATTTATTTTAGATCACTGCAGTGCAACAATTGTGTGAATCTTCCATCTAAACATAGTGGATTTCCTTATGTCCATGCATTTTCTCTGTACTAACACAGCCCCTCTTTTGGTAGGAGGGAGGCCCAAACGATCTGCTGTAATCCCAACAAACAGGCCCCAAGCCACACGTCTCGCTCAGAAAGCATTCCAAAGTGAGACGTATGACATAATTCTTCATTGCAAATCACCCTGCCTTACTTTCTAATGCTTCCCTTCTGCCACATTCCAATGACGTGCGTCCATTTCTCCAAGCGAACTTGGAAAAACAGCACTCACACATGTTCTCTGGCAGGTACCTCGCACTTCAGAGCGTACGGTTTTTTATTATTCGGTTACCATGGAAACCACGGGGTGATGTCACTGGCGAAACCAGCTGCATGACTCCTACTGGTTGAGGGGTTGGCAGGGTCACGTTTCAGAACAGGAATGCAGAGAGACGGCCAGAGATTGAGATCAAGCGGCACATTTTCCCTGTCACTGTCTGGACAAAGCGGCTGTGCGGATTGCGCACCAGCCATGGCACGCTGGCTGTACCCGACTCATACAAATACAGAGCACATACTATTAAAATAGAACAGCAGGCAAACAGTGCATAAAGCTAATTTAAAGTCTTGCTGAGATGCAAAAAATAAAGAGGAACTGAAAGGCTGCAATTTGTTTTCTGCAGATAAACACTGCTCCGGGATATCTTCGGGGACGGCTACATGTCTGGAGGCCTAGGCATTTAATCACATGATCTCTGCTGAAAAGGGAAGATCACAAATTCTCAACTCTTCAACAGAGATGGTGTTACCAAAAGCCTGGACCCTTGCACGAGCCTAGCACTGAACTGAAGAGGCCACTTTAAAATGTATGTACTGTATTTGCTGGCGTATAAGACTACTTTTTATACTTAAAAACATCCCCCGAAAATCAGGGGTTGTCTAATACGCGGGCTATACAATGTATACCCGTCGTTGGTTTGGGCCAAGCTGGCTCAAAACGAACATCCCTAATCCATCAGCCCGCTGGATGTGCGGTAATACTGTATGTACGGTAGCTGCGGCTACATACAGTATACCGCGCTGAGCCAATCACGGCGAGCGACGTACACAACCTCTGCCAATCCAAGCAGGCTTTGTATTCATTAATAGAATACATTGCTCGCCGTGATTGGCTCAGCGCGGTATACTGCATGTAGCCGCAGCTACCGTACATACAGTATTACCGCACATCCATCCATCATGTTTTTAAATGGTGTTGCCTCAGAAGTGGGGTAGTCTTATATGACGAGTATAGCCCAAAACCTATGTTTAAAGTGGAAAATTAGGGGGGGTCGTCTTATACACCCAGTCGCCTTATACGCCGGCAAATACGGTATTTGGTATTACCCAAATGTACCCCCCACTCTCTGCTCCCCATCTACAGCATGGCCCAGCATTATTATTATTTTTTAACCTTAATCTTGTTCCTGTAGTGACAAGCAGCTTGTATTACTCCGTGGGGCATCATCCCCAGGCCTGCAGAGGCAGCTGCTGTGAGTTCAGTTCCTTATTGATGTAGGCACACACCCAAAAATACATTTCCCAAGAGCCTTAAGCCGGCCATACACCTATAGAGTATCCGCAGATTATCTATGGTCAGATGGAAAAAGTGTAACAGATTCCTCCATCTATGCTAAACTGTGTGGATGGAGGAATCTCCCGCTGGGCCAAGCTTCAGTATCTTGCTGGTCAGCCCTGCTGGCTCTCAAAACACCTGAATGCCTGCATCCAATCAGATTGTTCAAGTTTTTTGGCAGCCAGCGGGGCCGACTAGCAAGAACCTGAAGCTTGGCCCAGCGGGAGATTCTTCCATCCACACAGTTTAGCGGAGATGGAGGAATCTGTTGCATTTTTGCCATCTGACCATAGAAAATCTGCAGATCATCTATATGGCCAGCTTTATACAGCGTGTTTGGACAAGCTCAGGGAAGCAGTATTGTTTGCCTTGGAAATAAATGACTATATGCATGTGGAGTGGGACAGAGAGGGGCGAGGAATAAAATGGGAGAAAGTGTATGTATTGGCGGCACGAGTGCATAGTGTTCCTGCTCCTATACAAGACATTGACAGCAATGCCACAGATTTATTAACTCATAAAATGTCCTGAAGCCAAAGGCTGGACTTACACCACCCACACGCTAAAACACTCCATTTTAGCATGCGGCTGGGTGTCCGTCATGTGTCACAAGGGACCGTTGAACCACTTTAGTAACGACGTATAAACCCACTTCGCTACCAGGCCAGATTTTCGTTTTCAGCGCTGTGCAGGTTTGGATGAGAATTCCTCCATCACGCAACGCTGCAACAAAATTAATTTCAGATCATTTTTTGGGGACAAATAAGAGCGGTCTTTAAGTGATGAAGTAAAAAAGACAATATTTGGGGGGAAAAAAAGACTTAATTTAAAAATCATCGCAAATAAAAACATTAAGACAGTATGAAAACCCCTGAAGTGACCCCTTTTTTTAATCTGATTTTTGCCCAAATTTTGGGGAAATTAAGAAAAATGCCGGTATTGAGGGGGGTAAAAAACACAGAGTTTGGTAATAGTGCACAAGATTCAATAAAATGTACAGGTCCTAGACAGAGGGAGGAGGGGGGTGAAGGGCTTCATGTACAGATCACATACAGTGGGAGGATGGAGATGAAGGGGTCAGAGCAGAGATAGAATGGATGTAACATAAGCAGGAGGAGAGGAAGGGGGGTAACAATGATTTAAAACATTTTTTTTGCTGCTACTGTAAAATGTAAGTAATAAATGTATTACTCATCCATTCATTATTCTCTTTAGTGCCCCCTGCCACTGATGTAAGAGGAAGTGAGGGCTTGGCAGTGTAAAGATTGATAACTAATCACATCCATCACAGGACACAGAGCCGCGCCGATTGGCTCCGTTACTAAGGCCGCTGCTCTCCACTGTCTAATGACAGCAGGAACAATGGCTTCGTGCGTACACACGTTCATCATAGGACATACAGGTGCATCTTCCCTGAACAATATGCCAGCAGACCGGCAGTTTTAATACAATCGTTCATTGTATTTTTTACTTTATTGGCAGTGTTCAAAGTGTGCACTCCATTCAAAGTTTCCACAGTGCAGTGGCCTCCAGAGCCATCCAGTGTGCGCTGGAAAACAGCATCATGTCTGCATTGTTCTGTATCACAATGCACATTACACCAGCGTTGTGGTGTGAAAGGGACACATAGAAAACAATTGCGTCTCCCCTTGCGGTTACTGGTGTTGATCCAGTGTGGAAAATGCCAGCCATTGCAAATGGTGTGAGCATGCCCTTAAAATGACATTAAGGGCTAACGTGTCCCCCCCACACACAGCTAATGTAAGGACTTACCTTAAATGATGTCTCTTAATCCGATCATCTTCTTTCCTGTAGTTTTAAGCTGTCCCTCCAGCGCTGGTGCGGGTCTCTGATCCAGCGCTGACTCCTCTGTCCTCCTTTTCTCTCATGTCCCACGGAATCTGTGCGGGCGCACGCTGCTCCATATACTTACCTTGTGTCTCTCCTCGTCTCCGGCCGAACATCTGAACTGCGCATGCGCCCGCCCCAAGATCCTTTGCGGCTGCCAGAGAAATTTTCAGACGTTCGGACGGGAGTGCGTGGCGGAGACACAGGTAAGTATTAACTCTTTCAAAATGTTTTTTTTTTTATTTCAATACATTTTTATTGAGCATTTCATTTATACAAAACAAAAAGGAAAGAATGTCGAACACCAAATCAGGTCGGGATAGGACCAAAATGACAAAACGAGAGAAAGATATACGTACTTAGGCCCCGTTCACACCTGACCGTTTTGTAGCGCGTCCTACGTTCGACGAACGCGCTACAAAACGGTCAAAAAAATAAATAGTATTGTAGTCAATGCCCTCGTTCCCACCTAGGCCTATTTCCGCCCTTCCCTAACGCCCTACAAAACGGGCCACGCCTGAAAAGGTCCCAGGACTACTTTGGGCCATTTTGTAGGGCGTTTTCCATTGGGATACAGCCAAGTAGCCTTTGGAATCGCACGACTTTTTTACCGCGAATCGCAGTAAAAAAACGCGCGACAGACGCGCATATTACAATACGCCTAGGTGTGAATGGGGCCTAAGCCGCCAAACCATGCACATCCATCTCATGCAGGGGCCTTGAGCGGGTCCAGAGACTTAGTTACAGAGTGTCTTTTTTTTTATCGTTTTGCTTATATTTACTGCTTGCTAGCCATAGATATATTGAAAAACATGCGAGGGTTTAATAACCCTTTAAAAAGGAGAACTATGGGGTTAGGGCTTTTCCCCATAGTTTTCCTTAGGGTAACGGGAGGACACAAACTAGCGTCCTCCCGTCACCCTAGGCTCAGTATACCGCGAGCTACAGCTTGCGGTATACTGAGACGCCGCAGCTGAAGCGGATCCTGACAATTATGCCGGGATCCGCCCAGCTGCGTGACTGAAAGCTGGCTCTGCCTATCTAGAGGCAGAGCCAGCTGTACCCGCCCCCTCCCCCGTCCGTTCCGCCAGTCAGCGCTGGAGGATCGGAGCGGGGAATCCAGCCCCTCCCCTGTCACGGCAGAGAGCCGTGACAGGATCGAGAGGTGAGCGAACGCCGGTATGTGTTCGCTCACCTCCCGATCTGCTGAGCCGACCTGTGACAGTCTCATTGTCACAGGTCGGCTAGAACTATGAGGTGAGTGAAAAGCACTCGCCTCATAGTTCTCCTTTAAGCTAATTTCTCCAAGACTTTCATGTACTATAGAAAGTCCTAAACAATCAGCCAAAATAATACTGTGTGGCAGGAGCATGTATATCATGAAAGTGGCTGAACAGAATTAAAAAAATATACTTTTAAATAAAACAGTTCAAATATATGTATTTACTCTAGCGAAGCACCTGGAGTTCATCTTTAAAAGAGAGCAAACTGCGTGTTAGTCATGGGTTAAATGAAGCACAGGGCTTTGATTAATCCTGCAGGGTAACTGGTGCTGGACTTCACGCTAGGCATATCCCCATAATCATCGCTTCCACCAGTCTAATGAAACAAAGAGTCTTGTTACGAGCCATCCATGCGTAAGCAGGACCAAACAGGCCTCTCCGCCTATGGCTCTGCTGCAGACCTTTCATTTATACTGGATGGTTATTACGCTACACTAATTAAGCTGATGAAGTGATGCAGACTGCCATTAACTTGCACTCTCACTGGTCATGGCCTTGCAGGGAGAAAGATTTTTTTTTTTCCATTAAGATGTTAAAGAAAACTAAATGAAAGAGAATTTGTCTTTTTGCAATTGTGAAGACTGATTAGCACTCCTCTGTAAACAAACCATTGTAGGTTCCTGCCTACTGGATTTATCACTTCACAGAAAAACAAAGCAGGTTTGGTTAGTGCAGACACAAACCAATAAACCCTGTAAAGTCAATGGACCAGAGCCCCAGACAACAGAGGTCAAGCTAGGGGCAATATCAGCATGTCAATCTGCTATTAGCCCTTGTTGTCTCCATATCCCTAGGTGCATGGACACTTGAAGACAGGGATGGACAAAATAACAGAATCCAGCAGCAGCCAGTAAATCTTAAGGTGGCCATACACTGTACAACCCTAGACACAAGTCTTGCGATGGTTGTAAAGTAATTTAAAAAACGTACGATCTGCCCATCTTGGACAGGCAGATCGTACTTGCGATCATCACAAGCCCGCCCTGCTGAGGGGCGGGCTTCCGAAGACTGCAATGCTGAATGGGCAGTGTGCACGTGCGCACAGCGGCTCGTTCGGCAGTTGTCGAACAAGCACGCCACTTTTTATCTTATGTACTCGCCGATACCGAATACCGATACCGGAAGTCCCATTAAGGAAGCCAGGCAGCACGTAATGACTCGACACCTGGCTTTTCCGATTAGCCAGGCAGCGTGTAAAGACTCGCCACCGGCTCCCTCGTCACAAGGTGATGAGGGAGCATGGAGCTGGCTTTCCGGCCAATCAGGAAGCCGAGCGCCGTGTAATGATGCGTTGCCTGCTCCTGATTGGTTAAGAAGCTGGCCAATCAGGGAGCCGGGCAAGGCGCCATTTCACGGTGCCCGGCTTTCTGACTGGCCGGGAAGCCAGCTCCCTCATCAATAGTAACAAAGAGCCATGGAGCCGGCTTCCCAGTCAATCAGGAATCCAGGCAGCGTATAATGACTCGCTGCCTGGCTTCCTGATGCCGGAAGCTCAAGTATGAGGCTAGGCATCGGAGCATTTAGGTGAGTACTCGCCCAAATGCTCGGCAGCGATACTAGTATCGGTGCATCCCTACTTTAAACACATCCTAGGGCTTCTTGAACAACAAACTGCCTGCAGTTGGGCTTATACCAGTCAGATCAGATGCTGATACTAAAAAAATTATAAGCCAAATTACTTTATGCCCTGACCCAGGCCCACTCCGCAAGATAGAAAAGTATGAACCGCAGAGGTTAGTACTGGAGGCTACCTGATTTCTAGAGGCCCCGTTTACGCCATCACAACAAATTGTAGTTTGCAGGAACTGTTGCGAGTCTAACTCACCTTATCTTTAAGGATGAGAAAATACATACACCCACTGAATACTTACAGGCAGTAAAATTACATTCTGAACAGACTCCCCCATCAATACCTGTAAGTCAATTCTAGTAAGCGGAGATGGAGAAGAATCTACGCGACTCTGTAATATTGTTTGACAGCACGGAATTATCATGGAATCACACAAGTGCTTCCTACTGGGAATTCTCATGTACGCTTTTGTTTCGCCATTTCCTTATTCTCTAGTTAGCAGTGGGTGTTAAAATTACTCGGCTCATTCCTCTCTCCCACACTGTGACAATGAGAGTGCTCTCCACCTCTTCCATCGCACCCTCTTTGTTCTGGAGAGGAGATGAGGTAACTCCTGTGTTCATATCACTTCCTATTATGTTAAGCGTGGAGGATGCAAAGAGTCGGAGAGTAAACTGTTCACAGTCATGGCTACAAAACATATCAGTGGAAGAAAAGTTTATATGGGATTGTATCAGGACAAGGCTACTAAATGTAAACATGTTCACGCTGGAAGTGCAGAGATTAAGGGGGGACATGATTTTCATGTACAAAATGTTCAATGGGGATTGCAACATCAGCTATAAACTTTTTCACGGTAAAACTACACAACAAAGACTAGAGGCCCCCACCTAAAATTGGTGGAGAAAAGATTTCATCACAAGAGGCATAGGGGGTTTTCCTCAGTAAAGCTGGGCATACACCTTACAACCATCGCAAGACTCTTGTCTTGCGATGGTTGTAAGGTAATTAAAAAAACGTACGATCTGCCCATCTTGGACAGGCAGATCGTACTTGCGATCGTCGCAAGCCCTCCCCGCTGAGGGGAGGGCTTCAGATGACTGCAATGCTGAGCGGGCAGTGTGCGCTTTCGCACACCGGCTCGTGCGGCATTTGTCTTACAAGCACGCCACCAACCCGCCGACAATCGTACGATTCTCGTCGGGTTTTCGAGCCTGCTCGTAAGACAAAAGACGTGCGACCGTACAGCAGAAACGGTCGCACGCCTTCCATACACCTGCCGATTATAGTACGATCGCGGGATTTCCAGCAATTATCGTACGATAAATCGGCAGGTGTATGGGCACTTTTGGGGTCTAGAACTTGCTGCCGCAAGCAGTGGTATCAGCTGGGAGTGATGAATCGTTCAAAAAGCATTTGGACGATTTTCTCAGAGACTGTAACATACAGGGGTACAGGTACTCTTAAGAACAAGATCACACAGGGACTCATACATACGCATACACATGCAGAATCACATGCTTACACACAATGGATTGAACATGATGGACCTGTGTCTTTATTCAACCTCAAATACTAGGTAACTACCGTGTTTCCCCGAAAGTAAGTCCTACCCCGATAGTAAGACCTAGCGCTATCTTCAGAGATTTCTGTAATATAAGACCTACCCTGAAAATAAGACCTAGTTCGGTGGTAGGTCTTATATTACAGAAAACCCGCTAGGTCTTACTTTCGGGGTAGCTGCACATAAACTGAATTTTAAATGTAAAGACCGGCCGCAGCTCCCGCCCCACACACCAGCCGGCCGCAGCTACCGCCCACACACCAGCCGGCCGCAGCTCCCGCCCCTCTCACACACCAGTGGAAAGATCTCCTCATTTCCTGTTTGATCGGCAGGTCAGGAAGTACAACGAAATCTTCCCAAGAGAGGCACGGATGGCAATGAAAACCTCGCAGAGGTCATGGAAAATATAGGAGCCATTGAATATACCTAATAGCTAGGCAACCACCGTGTTCAGAAGGAGAGGTGGCAGCCGCCATGTTCCCTCTGAGAAAGTTTCCTTTAAATGTAAAACTTCCGTTCAATGCTGCCTTTTCTGTTTCGACTCAAGACTGGCCAGTTTCAAGGGAAAAAAAAAATAAAAAATCGCTCAGTTGTCAGAATTAACATGAATAAACATTCTATGTATGTACACTATCCAGATGTCTATGTGCTGGGGGACAGACTGGGGACCTTTACGGTTAATGCTTATGTTATACATGATGTGAAGACTTGCAGAGCACGACATGCACCCTATGCATCCACATAGCTATGTAAAATTGGACATGAACATATTTCAAATGATATGCTGTTAGCAAATGGTGTTACATTGTATAATAATAAAATTATTTATCACAGTTGTCAGAAAGGATTAGGCCTGCAATACAAGCACCTTCCCACAAGGGGCTTTCCTACCGTCACAGCATGCTCTTGTCTGTTTGCTATTCAGAGACAGAACTACATAAGCATCTCTTGGGTTACTGAACTCTAGTATGAACGCTGAGTAGAAGACAACAGCGGGCTTTGGGGAAAAAAAAAAGTAGAAAACATCTTTAGCCCTTGTTCACACCTGAACGTTTTGTAGCGTGTTCTACGCTCGACGAACGCTCTACAAAACGCTCAAAAATATTGGCGTATTTCCGCCCGTCCCTAACGCGCTACAAAACGGCCCACGCCTGAAAAGGTACATGTACTACTTTGGGCCGTTTTGTTGCGCATTTCCATTGGGATACAGCCAAGTAGCCTTCGGAAACGCGCTTCTGTCGCGCAACTTTTTTACTGCGAATCGCGGTAAAAAAAACGCGCGACAGACGCGCATATGTAATACGCCTAGGTGTGAACAAGACCTTAAGGCCTATTCATATTTGGGCCCTAATTGCACAAAGTGCAGATCTGCTTTACAATGAACTTTGCGGGGTAAACAACAGGTTCACACAGGACGTTTTGGCATTCCTAGAACCTACAGAATCTTGCGGCAAGAATGCCGGGTATCCTAGTTCAAATGCGCCCGCTGTGCCCATTCAAGTAAATGGCAGGGTTATAGCGGCCGCATCTGTCAGCAAG
>NW_017307226.1:113209-114241 GCF_000935625.1 Nanorana parkeri
GCCAACTCCAGAAAGACCACACAGGGGAACAGGTCTGAGTATTGGTGTGCATGCAGGTGGAAGGAAACCCAACTGAAAGAAGAACTCCAGGATTTTTTTTTCATTAACACTTGCAGTGGGGCTACCCCTGCACTGCAAGGGTTAACTGCTTGTTTGTGTCTAGGTTAAAAAAAAACAAAAACAAACAAAGTTATACTCCCGAAAAGCTCCAAGCCGGCATCTTCTTAAACTGGTCCTTCAAGCCTCTCTCCTCCTCTGCAGCGGTCTACGGTCCTGTAAATCATCACCGTCTATACACAGCATATAGACGTGAGGACACCGAGAAGGATTATAATCCTGCAGGGAGGGGGAGACAAGCTGGAGGGAGCGTGGTGACAGCTGGCCAGCTCAGAGCTTTGGGCGAGTATAACTTTATTTTCGGGCACTTAACCCTTGCAGTTAAGTTAATTAAAAAAATCCTGGAGTTCTTCTTTAAAGCTGGAGTACCGGAGAGCTCTTAAACTTTGTAGGTTTTGGATTGCCGGTGGGTCAATCCATCCTGGAGGATGACTTAACCCCTTCGTGACTGACAACGTACAGTGTACGTCGCCAGCATCGGGGCTGTTTAAACAGACTCCCGGTGACTTTTGCCGCCGGGACTCTGTTTAAACTTGTAGAGCCGACTGTCGGCTTTACAACAGAAGCGATCCAGGCGACTTACCTGTCTTCCCGGGCTCCGTTACCCCTCCTACGGGCCCGGGACCGGCGATCTTGGTGTCCGCGGGGAGCTGGGGAGGAGGTCGACTTACTTACGTTCATCAATCCCCTCCCCGTTCTATTGGACCGGGAGCGATGCAGATTGCATCACTTCCGGTCCCTGGGCTGTCAGTTCTGGGCTCCTGCAGCCCAGCTATAAGCTATTGAAGTGCGATCTGCACTTCAATAGCTTATTTCCAGTGTAAAGGTGACACTGAGGGTCTTTTGGACCCCCAGCATCACCTTAAAGAGTACCTGTCACCACCATCTACTATCACATGGGGGGGGGCCTGTAAG
>NW_017307226.1:117081-133780 GCF_000935625.1 Nanorana parkeri
GCTACACATGTTGGGTATCGCCGCGCACGCCGGAGTGAGAGCAATAATTCTAGGGCCAGTATTTTGGGGTATCTCTAAATTGATGACCTGTGGGGGCTTTTAAAACTTCTTCTATGGACTTTTTGGGGTACTGGGGTTTTTCGCCATTTTACAGATGCACGCAATTTGTAACCTGGGCATGTTGGGTATCGTTTTACTCGTTGTAACCTCATCTTTTATATTTCATTAAAAAAATTGGTATTTTGTTGTGTTTTGGGGCGTTTAATTAAATTTTTCACTAAATATTGGGGTTTAATAAGGAGTTGCGCTAATATTGCGCAACATAAAAATTTGCAACTACCACCATTTTATTCTATAGGGTCTTGGCATTCAGAAAATATATAATGTTGGGGGTTTTTAAGTAATTTTCAGGCCTAAAATGTGGAATATAACATGGGTGCAAAAAATTAAAAAAAGGCCTAAGTCATGAAGGGGTTAAACTGAATTCCCCAAAAAAACCATGAGTCCTCTGATAGATACAGACATTTTCTGGACACAACCTTTCTGCAGCTCATCCACTCCACTTGCAAAGGCCGGGTGACAAGGCCGTCCCATTCACCACAGTGAAGGTGCCCATACACCTGACTATTATCGTACGATGGTTGCGGGTGATCCCGCGATCGTACGATAATCGGCAGGTGTATGGGCGACCGCTTCTACTGTAAGGTCGTACGACTTTCCTCTTACGAGCAAGCTCGAAATGATTTATGAGCACGCTCATACCATTTTCGGCGGGTTGGTGGCGTGGTCGGAAGACGAATGCCGGACGGGCCAGTGTGCAAGCGCACACTGCCCGCTCAGCACTGCATTCATCGGAAGCCCTCCCCCCTCAGCGGGGAGGGCTTCCGATGATCGCAAGTACGATCTGCCTGTCCAAGATGGGCAGATCGTACGAAATTGTAATGACCTTACAACCATCGCACGACCTTCGTAGTGTATGGGCAGCTTTACCCTGCGAGAGGGAGGAGAGGGATTTACTGGCAAAATCACCAGGTTCATGTAAATAAAGAGAGAATCAAGTATTTGAATTATGCAGCATGCTGATCTAAAATGATATTTGAGCTGCATTATTATTTAAAATAGGCTCTAGTTTAGGATACAATATAAGGGTGTGTATCCTTTATCAACTAGACAACAGATGAGGCTTCAAACATTTCAACCGACAAGCCACAAAGCAGTGAGGGGGCCCCAAGTGGCCCTATAAGCACCAGCCTACCTTGCCTGCCCTAGAGAACAATTCTATGTCTTCCTTACACCATCCAAAACAAAATGAGACAAATGTTTATAAATCCTCAGTAATCATTTTACATTGTGACCCATAATCAGAATCCCCGCCACTGCATGCAATAAACATTCGGCAAACCAGAAGCCAAAATGGATGTCACGAAGGGTCAAATAAACATTTAAGAATGTAGAAAAACAAACGCCTTGCAAGGATTTAAAAGCGTGGGACAACCAGCATCCCATCTGCGGGCTGTAAAGTGTCTGCCAGCTGTGCCTTTTGCTCATGAAATCTTCCACAGGTAAATAAAAGCCGGAGCCAAAAGATCCCTGTAAAGTAGATGCAGAAATCTGCCCCAACTTGTAGGCTTCCAGGAGGAGGATACGGAGCAAACTGTTGACAGCAGACTGACAATTAGTGTGGAACGGAAGCGGCATTCCCTCCAGACAGTCTGTCCCCTCTGACTGACACCCCATATGTGTGATACTGGAGTTATTATACCTACCAAAGGGATTTGTAACTGCAAAGTGGATCTGAAATTTAAACAGCCCTGCCAGACAACATAACCAATACAGTGACCTGACTTTTCTCTGCCGCAGTAAAGCTATACATCCTAGTCACCTCCCAGCCTGTGACTGGACAGGGAAGGAGCAGCAGAATACCGACGAGTCATTCCTCTGCTCCCTTCTTCTGCGAGTAGGTTCCTCATAAACACATAAGCATGTAGTACATCTGACTGGCTCCTAGGCCTGCTCCTTCCTCTCCCAGTCTGCGTGTTGCTGCACAGGGGATTACAAAGGGCCCAATACCATTTAAAATGAGGCACTTACCTAGCTGCATTTAAAAACACAAATCATTATTGTTTAAAAGGAAGAACTCCGGGCAAACAAAAAAACACAACAACGTACCTATGCAGTGGGGCTGCCCCCGCACTGCAACAGTAAAATGCTCGTTTTGTTCAGGGAGCTCAAATAAAGCAGTTTACTGACCTGATCCTCACTACCTCCGGCTCCCTCGGGGCTGCTAGACGCGGGGACGCTGAGGAACAGTGGAAGGGGAGAGAGGTAAGCACTGACCACCACGGGACCAAGGATCAGGTGAGTATATCTGCTTTATCTGAGCCCCCTACACAAAACAAGTACTTAAAAAGGAGAACGATGGGGTCAGTACTTTTCCCCATAGTTTTCCTAAGGGTCACGGGGGGAGGGGCATAAACTAGCGTCCTCCCGTCACCCAAAGCTCAGTATACCGCGAGCTACAGCTCACAGTATACTGAGACGCCGCACCTGGAACAGATCCCGACATTACTGTCAAGATTCACCCAGCTGCGTGATTGACAGCTGGCTCTGCCTATCTAGAGGCAGAACCAGCTGTACCCGCCCCCTCCCCGTCTGTTCTGCCAGTCAGCGCTTGAGGATCGGAGCGGGGAGGGGGGAATCCCTGCAGGGAGCCGTGAGTAACAGTCACGGCTCTCTGCAGGGACATGATCGAGAAGTGAGCGAGCGACGATATGTGTTCGCTCACTTCCCGATCTATTGAGCCGACGTGTGACAGTTTCATTGTCACAGGTCGGCTCAAACTATGAGGCTGAGCGAAAATCACTCGCCTCAGAATGTTCTTTTAACCATTGCAGTGCGGGAGTAGCCCCTCTGCAAGGGTAAGGTGTTTTTTCTTTGCCTGGAGTTCTTCTTTAATGAACACGTCAACACATTACATTAATCTTTAATGGGGAATTCAGGATCATTAATTGGGAAACAATTAATATGGAATTCAGGATCCAGTCTGTCCAATCTAGGAGCCAGCAGGATTTTGTTTTAGGCGCCAGCTTCATTGACAACATCTTGCTAAAACCTCCAAAGTATGACGCCAGTTGTCATTTCTAAGAAGCATTAGCTACCGGGCTCCTGGGATTTGTCCAGCTCTGCTTTAATGTAAATAAATCAATATGTGTTTCTGTTCTAAATAGTGTTTGTAATAATACATGTGCCCAGGGGCAGCCATATTTTATCATTACATTAGGCGGCTACAAAAAAACCTGAGGCGGCTTCCACTCATGAAAATCTGCAACTGAAAGCAAATAACACGAAGCGGCCTCAAATTTTGCAATGTCAGGTCAGTGCAATGTCTCCAAAATCCCACACATGATGCAAGCCTTGCACAGTTCAATGAACAGTTATCTAAAGTTTGGTCCCAGCTCGCAGAGATCAAAGCAGTCATTGACTGCAACAAAATGAGGACAGCTATTGATAAGAGTGGCTGTGAAGGATACATTTCCTCTGCTACAGAAACACTGCTGACCTCCCATTCCTGCCTTTCCAGAGCACATATCCTCCGAGATAAGGGTCCACTCTGCGAGGGTCTTATCCTGCTTCTGCCTGGCTACAACATCCTGATAGTACACTGTCCTGCACAATGGGTTAAGGTCAGAATAAACTCTAACAAAACACACTCCAAAGACCAGTGTCTCACCTAGATCAAAGCGCTGTCGGATATCTGTCTGTTGTCCTGTCAATTGACAATACAGCCAGGGTCCAAGCAGCTTTATGTTGAGCCTGTGACATTTTTTTTGACATGAGGCTTCCCACTAGGAGAGGTGCAAAGAACGGTGTGGAGACATGCCTGATGTGCCGGACACGACACCACAACTAAAACCCGGACCGGAAGCTACTGCTCTGCCCAAAAGTGATCTTACAGACTTGGCTAACATGTAGATGTGGCCCATATGCAGGAGGTAGTCCATTCTTTAAAAAGGAGAACTATGGGGTCAGTGCTTTTCCCCATAGTTCTCCTTGGGGTAACGGGAGGACACAAACTAGCGTCCTCCCGTCACCCTAAGCTCAGTATACCACGAGCTACAGCACGCGGTATACCGAGACCGCCGCATCCGGGACGGATCCCGACATTACTGTCGAGATCCACCCAGCTGCGTGAGTGACAGCCGGTTCTGCCTATCTAGAGGCAGAGCCAGCTGTGCCCGCCCCCTCCCACGTCCGTTCTGCCAGTCAGCGCTGGAGGATCGGAGCGGGGAGGATCCCTGCAGGGAGCAATGAGTGACAGTCATGGCTTCTGCAGGGACATGATCGAAAAGTGATCGAGCGACGGTATGTGTTCGCTCACTTACCGATCTACGGAAAGGTGCCCAAAAATCACTGCAATGTATAGAACAGATTTAGATACATGCGACTCCTACTTACAAACGGAGGCTACTACTGTACAGCAGGGGTAGTTGTAATGCTACCACGCTCGAGCTGATGAGGAGTGCCCGTCTTTTTGGGTCTGGTCCGTAGTACTGTACGTACATTACAGGAAGCTGGCTATTGTTAGACGTGCAGACGAGGAGTGCCCGCCTCTTCTTCCGGGTCACTGTCAGGTTTTCACTGCTGTCTGTATTAGACAGATTTAATCTCACTTCCTGTCCTTGAGACAAAAGGAAGTGAGAGGAAATCTACCCCTAGGAAGGGAAATTCACTCCTGTAAGAGTTATCACGGGGAAAAAGGTGTCTCCACCGATGCCAAGCCCAACATTTTCAAAATCCAATTGTCACAGGGACAGAAAGTGAGGTGAAATCTTCTGCACAGGGGCACACACAGCAAAACAAACGCTACAGGGGGTTAACCGTTCCCTACGCTATCCGAAACGAAAAAGAAGAAAAAAGAATTGGGGGGCTGGAGTTACACCTAAAAACTTTACCTGTTCCAACTTACATGCAAATTCAACTTAAGAACAAACCTACAGTCCCTATCTTGTTTGCAACCCGGGGACTGTCTGGAAAGGGAAATGCAAGGGTCCTACTTATCAGGAAAACAACAAAGCAAATTGACATGTCCAGCTGGTGGAATGACTTCCCTCTGCCAAACTTTCCCACTCACACATCATAACTGGCGCCAGAGCTCTGCCCAAATGTCCTCCTTTCCCCGTGTACAGTTGCTGGGAGAGCCTCAAGTTTTCACTCTCATGTGGTTTCAGCACCTGTTGAGTCTGAAATGAATACAGATTCATCAGTGAGATATCTGACTGGCAGTGCTGAGTGGTATTCCCTACCGCCCATCTGTCACTGAGCTAAAGCATGAAACAGATCAGAGGTGAACTGCAGCTCCAAGAATAGCCAGAGAACTTTCCTTGATGAGTAAAGACAGAACGCAGCACCGTATCCAACACGAAGAAGAATCTAATAAATCAAAGTGAATATGACAGACACTGAGAAGATCGAGTGTTTAAAACAAACCCTCTGCATGCTCGAAATCACCATACAAATCAAGGCAAGGTACCTCTGCCATAGCACCGTTCCCACAAACGGGGGGGGTCCTGCACAATGCAACACCCTGGTTTTACATACATTGGCTCCAAGTTCAACTCACATTGCAACTGAAGAAGCCTCTCCATAGATCACCAAGGTCCTAAATTGCATTGAGGGGTCGGGTCGGTGGAGGCCTCAGTGCTGACTGAGAGCACTTTCTACAAAACGCAATGGATCGGAACGCAAGCACTAATGTGCCTGCGTTCCGGGTGCAGGCAATTGCACTGCGGGCAGGGGGCGTGGCTGTGGTGCCATTGACTTGAATGCACCGCCACGCCCCTGAACACAGTGAGCCAGCCGGCTTGCGTTCCAGAGGCCGAACGCACTGGAACGCAGAGTTTGTGGTGTGAACCGGCCCTGAGAGAGAGTTACAGACGTGCTTCACAGCCGGTTCACACTGTAGTGTTGTGCTAAAGGATTGATACCCATGCCAAATGCACTGTGAATTGCACAGTGCAATCCATTCTACACTAGGTATAGTGATGCATTTCATTTCCATTCATTTGAATGGTATCCCAACACCTCTCGGCAGCGTTACCACAATACCGTGCATTGCGTTGAAAACACAAGTATTGCAAGCACTACTTTTTTTAACTGCAAAACAACACACGGCATTGTGGTACCCCACATTGAGCTATTCTGAAATGCTTGCCCGCAGGGAGGTGCATCAGGGTGTCATACAAATGAAGCAACCATTCAGCGATTAGGGGCTCCATTAAAACAGCTCAACATGTGGTACCGAAATACCATGCGTTGTGTAAAAAAAGTAGTGCCATTCAAATGAATGCCTTTAGCACAACGCTATGGTGTGAAGTGGCAAATGTACATGCATGTGGACCTGAACTCAAAAGGTAAAGAGCTGCTATGTTATAGGGAACATCTACAGATGTGAACTCACTGCTGGCATAGTACCTGAACAAAAATTGACTTTTTATTTTGACTCTCTCTGGAAAATAGTGGCACACTTCCTGTGAGCTTTATCGCTGTATATCTGCAGTGTGAGATCTAAGGCACTGCTGCATTTGATCACTAGCTTTAAAATGTTTGTGCTTCCCAATATTCTCCATGCTAGGGATACACCGATACCAAGTACTGTACTCGGTACAAGTACAGATACTTTTCCAGCTCCAAGACTAGACTACGGAAAAATGTAAAAGTTAGGAGTCGGCTGTCATTTGTAATGGGCACACGGAGCTCCTGGGATTAGTACATCTCTGTTTTAATAAATATAAATAAAAGGGATGCACCGATACCATTTTTGCAAGTACAAGTACTGATATAGAGCTGCAGCTAACGATTATTTTCAAAATCGATTAGTTAGCCGATTATTAGGTTCGATTAATCGGTTAATCGGATAAACAATAAAATAAAGTTTCAAAAATGGCTCCAGTGATGGGACTACTAGTTTGTATTGAGGTTGTAGTCCATCACAGGAGCAAGCTTGGAGCGGTGGAAGTAAAAAAGAAAAAAAAGATAGTGTGGTGTGCAATATAGTGAAATGGAAAGTGTAAAATTATACAGCAATGAATGCAGAATGGCACCGGCTATAGAGGACTGCAAAAGCACATTATACAGCGCAATGCAGAATACCGCCAGCTATAGAGGAATACAACACATCCTAGCAATAGTACATAATAGCTGGCGGTATTCTGCATTGCGCTGCATAATGTACTATTGCTAGGTTTTGTAGTCCTGTATAGCTGGTGGTATTTAGCATTGTACCACTTTATAACGTACTATTTCTGGGATTTGTTGTAGTCCTCTATAGCTGGTGGTATTCCGCATTGCGCTGTATAATGTATTATTGCTGTGACTTGTAGTCCTCTATACAGCACAATGCAGAATATCACCAGCTATAGAGGAGTACAACAAATCCCAGCAATACAATATACATACGGTGTATAATGTATTGCTGGGATTTGTATTCCTATGTATAATATACAGCACAATGTCCCATCAGCTATAGAGAAATACAAATCCCAGCAATACGTTATAGAGTACCATGTGTGGGAAAGTGCAGGCTTACCTGAGCAGTCTTCCAGCAACTTGCTTCTGAGATTGGACCTATCAGCGGCTGTCATCCCCCCAAACCTGCTCCTCCTTACTACATCTCCCCGCGTCCCTTGCCGATCGTGGATGTGGATGGGCAGGAAATGTGACGCGGGGAGGAGGTGCGCCATGTGGAGCGTGAATGCGAGCGGGTCTGGCAGCGGTGAGCGTGAGGTGGGGAGGAGGTGCGGCGCACAGCGTGTGGAGCTGTGAACAGGGCCAACTGATCGGAAGCCGATTAATCGATTATTGAAAAAGTTGACAACTTTTTAAATAATCGATTATAATCGATTATGTCGATTAGTTGTTGCAGCCCTATACTGATACTTACCCAAGTACTCACAGACACAAGTACTGATACATTTTTGTTTATTCTTATGTGACAGTTTTTGTAAAACAATACAGACTAATGATTTCAGGACAGTGGTGGAGCGCCAGAGCCAGGTCCCAGCTGCAACCGCTGCAACCCTGGTAGTTCTCATGAAAATGCCAAGTATTGGCACTGGTATCTGAAAAGTATCGGTGCATCCCTACTCCATGCTGAAAAGGATACTGTACCAGAGGACCTGCAGACATCCGGCTATCTGCTCCTGCTTCATTCAATCTGTAGATCTGCGATTATGAACATCTCCGGCAGCTTCTTGAACATTACCCCATCAGTTATCGGGCGGGCAGCTTTCACATGAGAAAGCAAAGCTCTGCTACTCTACATCGAGAGGAGATCCAGTGTAGAACAGGTCATAGCGATATTTCTGAATTGAGAAAGCCGATTGGATGTCCAGTGAAACATCTTCAAGGAAAATACAGCAAGTCCAGTTGCCTTGACGTATCTTTTTACAGAGAAGTCATAGCAAGTCAGTAATGGGAAAAAGATCACCTGCACAGAGATCACAGGCAATACCGGGGACTAGCTGTTTAACCTCCGCTGCTCTTTTTTTGGGTGCAGCTTGCACAGTTCCGGTCCTCTTTAAAGTGTCTATACAGGTTAGTGCTGGGAAATCCAGCCTGGCTTGGGTACATATAGCCCACTATTTAAACAGATGTGGCCATTTAAACAATCTTGCATATGTAAAGGAATGCCAAGACTGCAGGAAAGCTAGCCAAACACTACTCGAATTTTAGAACTCGAGCCCTGCTGATTCCGGCCGAAATTCAAACAGTGTGTGGCCCAATCGGCAACTCTCCATTCAACAAAGCAAGATTTTTCAATCGACTTTTTTTATTATTATTAAATTACAGGTATGTTACCGTGTTTCCCCGAAAATAAGACAGTCTTATATTTTTTTGGATCAAAAAAAAAAAAAACACACTAGGTCTTATTTTTGGGGTATTTTTTTTTTAATGTACAACGATCAACACTTATTCATGTAGAAAAGTCTACATGTATTCATGTACACAAATATGGTGATCAGGACAACCAGGGCTGCCGTACCTTTCCAAGAGAATTTGCTAACCAATCGCTGGCCGGAATGAGCGAAGCGCACTTTCACTATAGATTCCTCACAGGCGGAGTGCATTTGGTATCACTCCGCCTGTGACAGGAACCGGTGCTATAGAGGAGGCATAGGCTTATGCGGCTCTGCTCCCTCCGGTGCCGTCTCGCTTCCTCTAGCGCTGGCTTCATTGGCACCGCTGAGTCTCTCCCGCGGCTCTTCAAGTTCCCCCTTATGCCACCACCGGCCCTGGGATCGGTCACAACTAGGTCTTATTTTCGGGGTAGGTCTTATTTTCGGGGAAACAGAGTATAGAGCGCCGACAACTTACGCAGCTCTTTAAATAGTTGCACATTCACATCAGTCCCTACCCTCAAGGGGCTTACAATCTAAGGTCCCTATCTCACATGCATACATAGAGGGCCAACTTAGGTCTCGTTCACACCTAGGCGTATTGCATATGCGCGTCTGTCGCAGGTTTTTTACCGCGATTCGCGGTAAAAAAAGTTGCGCGTTTCCGAAGGCTACTTGGCTGTATCCCAATGGAAACGTGCAACAAAACGGCCCAAAGTAGTACCTGTACCTTTTCAGGCGTGGGCCATTTTGTAGCGCGTTAGGGACGGTCGGAAATATGCCAAGGTGGGAACGAGACCATTGAATACAATGGTATTTATATTTTTTAGCGTTTTGTAGAGCGATCGTCGAGCGTAGAACACGCTACAAAACGTTCAGGTGTGAACGAGGGCTTAGAGAGGAGCCAATTAACCTACCAGCATGTCTTTGGCATGTGGGAGGAAACCCACTAGAGCACAGGGAGAACATGCAAACTCCTTGCAGATAGTGGCCTGCCTGGGATTCGCACCAGGGACCCCCGTGCTGCAAGGAAGAAGCGCTAACCACTACGCCACTTTGTCACAGGGGCCAGTCTGAAGATTCTAGGCCGAAAAGTAACTGTAACCAATATGCTGCAGTCACTGTTTGGGTATTTAATAGCCGGCCGGGGCAGTAGCAGTGATTGGAAGGGGGCGATGGGGGAATTGAGAAGTGCGGATGAGGGAGTCGAGTGAATAGTCCAGCTTAATTCTTCTTTCAAAGCCAATATGGATTATGTAATTATAATATAGGCGACGCTCTTGCTTAACAATGACATTTAGAAACAGTGGGCTAGGCCTCCAACATCTCTAGACACAGGCGAGTATCAGCAACAAATAGGTTTGTTCCCGACAAAAGTGGCCAATTTGCTTCAACGGCAAGTGACCTCTGACCTCTTATCTACATCATGAAATTCATCACTAGTACATTATTTTAAACAAACTTCAACTCATTCCAGTGGAATATGCTGCTAATTTATGACATTCTTCAGATAGAATGCACAACAGGAAGTTATAAGAAATTCTTCTGTCATTGGAATGCGTGAGTGGAAACATTTGGAAACCATCACTACCTTTCAAGTCTGGTGACAGTGCTAGCACAGTCGGCTAGCACACAGCAATGAATGCCAGAGTTGGGGGCCACAGGATCTGATGGTTGTCCTGCTCTTGGGGCCCATTATAACCAGAATCTCACTTTCATTGCCCCATACTGCACCGGTCATGTAAAAGGAAAACTGTTTGAGTAACAACAGCAGCTCCACCATTAGACACTTCAATCAGGAGGCAGACGTTTGGATCGATTTATTCAAAGATAACCATATTTATACAAAAGGAAGTGTAAAGAAAACCCAAAAACTAAAACTATGTATATGAAAACAATCTCTACCAGTTAAAGAGGAAACATTTGGATTGCCAGAAGAGAAACTACAGTTTACTGTCATTATATTCCATGCATTTCCTCTTTTTACTTCAAGTATAAACAAAGACTAACATTCATATATACCACGCTGCCAGCTGAAGACCCACAAGGGGGCTGGTTAGCCCAGAGAAAACCTTTCTTTTTAAAGAAGACTTCTGGACATAAATATTCTTAACCCTTGTAGTGGGGCCACCGCTGCACAACAAGGGTTAAGTGCTCCTTTGTGTCTAGGGATGACATTTAAAAAAAAGTTATACTCATGCCTAGGGACATTTCATCGCTGGAGCAGAGGACACAAGCTGGGGGGGGACCGGGGTAGCAGTCAGCCGGCTCCAAGGTTCAGGTGAGTACCGTATTTTGCGCTCCATAAAAGGTGCACCGGACCATAGGACGCAGGGAGGTTCTGTTACAGCAGTAGTTAGTCACAGCTGAGACAGGTGGCGCAGTGATTACAGCGCCACAGTCTCAGTGATCACAGAGCAGACGAAGAACGGACGTTCTTCGACTGCTCTACGGTGAGCTCCTATGCCGTGGTCACGGGTCCCCCAGAGGAGCGGGGAACCCCGAAAACCACGGCAGGGTGGCCCCGGCGGATCGCCGCCGCCACTCGTTTTGATACAAGTGATCTGATTAGATTACTTGTATTAAACGAGCAGCGGCTCCCACTGTACATTTAGCTCTGCTTCTCCGGAGCAGGACTAAATGTACAAAAAACTACTTGCCTTGCGCCCGAAACTGCATTTCCCCGAGCGTCGCGCGATAGGGATTCGCTCCATGGAGCGAAAAATACGGTATATTTTTTATTTACGGCCCTAGTTGAAAGCAGTTATCCCTTGCATTACAGGGGGTAACCCCAGTGCAAGGGTTAAGAGTCCTTCTTTAAATTCAGAGAGAACAGTTGGATTGCTGTCTGTCTCTACCTAGGGAAGATTTCCCCCATTGCCTAATGACAAAACAGAAAGGAAGAGGAAATCTTCCAATATAAGGGGATGTGCCACCTTTGACCAGTGTCACTAGAAGAGGTGTCCCCATTGGGAGATTAACCCGCATCTAGTTTTCCACAAACAAGGGGCAATGGTGGAATTTTATGGAGAAAACGTCCCCATTGAGGTCAATGACAATAACTATACCCGACAGAAACACCAACAACTGACCCTTCCTCCATCCACTCACTGCAACCCAATGCCAAAGGTTAGTTAGCTATGACTAAGGCAGAAACGCGTCAGCGGTTGTGCTTTGTACACATGCATGTGGAATAAAGTTTGCATTTCTTTGGAAGATTATCGTGTGCTGGTTCCACAGCTTTTGCGCCTATTGCTCTGGAAGAGAGTCATCCGTGCACCGAATGTGGATTGTGGGAACGCATGATAGGGGCGAGCTGTGCACTTCATGTTTTCAGGCTGCAGGTTAGTGTGGTAGAGCTGCCATTATAACAAAACCTGTTGCTTTGCTTTAGAACAGGTTCTCTTTAAATTGCCAAATATTTAAATTGATCTTTCAACCATGGCAAAAGTACTTTGTGGAAAGAACATTCCCAGAATTGCTCATGTAATTGACTGATTGTCTCTGCCAAAAATCTGCATGTAGAGTGCCACTATCTGTGTTCCGGAAATCTCTCATTCCAGGGCAGACCCATCAACTGTGGAGTTCATTTATGAAAAGTTCTCCCCACCGATCGCATCGGGTCCCTTGAGGTCACTGACATGCAAACAAGTGACATCCGCCCGGCTATATGCTGGGCAGAACCTTTATAACTTAACCCCTATGTGTCATGCTCTAGTGCTTTCCCCTGAAACCACGAATACCACTTCTAGGAGTTGGGTCACAGTAGTGGCAGCTGGGACAGGTAACAGTCACCATGACAGGTTCCCTTTAAAGGTCATTCACACTAGAGTGCCATTAGGTGCTTTTATACGCGTTTTTAATGGTTTTCTAAATGCATAAAAATGCATCTAAGGATTTCTAATGGATCCATTCACACTTTGCGTTTCGATGCTTTGAGATGCAGTCAGTTTAGCTGCGTTTCGGGGAAAAAAGTAGTCCGGTGCATCCGGGAAATATTTTTAGCTTCTAAACGCACATGTAAACGCAAGATGCGTCTAGTTGCTGAAATCTCATTGGCTACTTCAATAGACTGTTTAATGGACAAAGGACAGATGCATCGAAAAGTTTAAACACGCGTGAACGCATGTCATGTTAAGCTTCTAGAAGCATCTAGCCTGACAGATTTTGCAGACCGATCTCTACCTAAAAACACGAGCGGACTCCACTGTGCGCGAGGCCTAAATCCAGAATTAGCGGACGCTAGGGCTAGGTTCACACCTGCACTACACCGCACGACACACAGGACGCGCGAATGTTACCCCATTAAAATCAATGAGACCGCGCAGCAATCGCTGAGTGCACTAGCACACGATCGCGCAGCCCCATTGATTTCAATGGGGTGTCATACGCTCAGCAATCGCAAAAAAAAAAAAAGAAGATACAAGTACCTTTTTTGCGACACAGGACTCGTGGGTTTTTTTTAGCTGCGAACGTATTCACGGGCGGAATAGCGGCGGGAAACCGTGCTATCCCCCCATGGTGCGACTGGGGTGCCATTAGGAAATAATGTATTGCGATTGTAATGTCTGCCCTATATTGTAAAGCGCTGCGCAAACTGTTGGCGCTATATCAATCCTGTATAATAATAATGGCACCCACAGTGCGATCGGTTCACACCTTGGCGGCTCCCGATCTCGCGCCAATCGTGCACAAAACCGTGCGGATTGCCACGCGGTCAGAAGTCGCCAAGGTGTGAACCTAGCCTAAAGCGTTCTTATCTGTCACGGTCACATGGTACAAAGTGATTAAAAATACATCAAAACTGATATTTTTATGTCAAGTTGCCATAAAGTAAAAACATCTTCACCTCGGAGCAAATGGATTTTAGGTTCTGCAAAAAAATTAAAAAGGCAGGGCCAGGAAGTGGATGCCGCCAATGTCCGAAATGTCTATCCTCAGATGTATCAGTTTCCGGATCTGGGTGGACTGGGGTTAGTCTTGGATCATCCGGGAAAAAAAATCTGACTTCAGTGACACACAGCCGTGTTTACAGATTGCCCTCCATTCCTTGAATTCTCTCGTTGCATGCAGGTGCCAACATCTGCTCAACAGATGTGCATGAGCATTAAACTGGAAATGGAGCTACTGACATACCGAGACTCTACAGCACAATGACCCAAAGGTGCACAATTCACTCCCTACACTTCTCCTTTGTATCCATTCTTTAGTAATGAAACGTGTGTTGGCTGTTTCCAGATTTACATTCACCTCAAACTGAATGTCACTTGGATGAGGCAATGATTGGATGATGGGGTGTACCTCTGCTCTGACTTCTGACCAATGTTGCGGTCTGGCAAAAAGTAAAACTTAAAGTGATATTAAAGGAGAACTATGAGACGGGTGCTTTTCACTCACCTCATAGTTCTAGCCGACCTGTGACAATGAGACTGTCACAGGTCGGCTCAGTAGATCGGGAGGTGAGAGAACACATACCGGCGTTCGCTCACTTCTCGATCCTGTCATGGCTCTCTGCCGTGACAGGGGAGTGGCTGGATTCCCCCCTCCCCGCTTCGATCCGCCAGCGCTGACTGGCGGAACGGACGGGGAGGGGGCGGGTACAGCTGGCTCTGCCTCTAGATAGGCAGAGCCAGCTGTCAGTCACGCAGCTGGGCGGATCCCGGCACAATTGTCGGGATCCGCTTCAGTGTCTCAGTATACCGCGAGCTAAGCCTAGGGTGACGGGAGGACGCTAGTTTGTGTCCTCCCGTTACCCTAAGGAGAACTATGGGGAAAAGCCTTAACCCCATAGTTCTCCTTTAAAGATTATATTTTTATTTTTTTTCCCTACAAGGAGACCTACCTTGGCTGGAAGCTGTTACCATTTTTCTTTAAAAGTTTGTAATTCCTTTAAATTTCTCTCATTCGGCTCAAAGAGCAGAGAAACCCATTGTTTTCCACACCCACACAAGACAGCATGGGTGTATGAATGAATAGGATGGTAGAATAGGAATTGCAGCTACTGGCTATTGTATTCAGCAGCTGTTGCTCCGACAGATGCGGAAAATCCAAACAGCGCCTGCAACTGATCGGAAGCAGGTGCTGCTTAGCTGAGAATTTTTGGAAAAGCTCCTTCGACAAACGTAAAAAATGTGTACGGACAGGGCCACTCCTGCAGGAATCAGATGAAATTCAAGCGGGTTATGATCAAGAGTCATGTGTGGGGGTTTGGTGCAAAATCCAGTACGCCAAAGTAAAAAACTGTGAGTGACACCCCCGTCCCAATTAGTTGCTACATGAACATTCCCCGACCCCCTTGTGATGTGTAGTACTGAGGAGGGGAATGCCCAAGCCATAACTGAATGGGCCGGGAGGGGGGTTTGTAAGGTTCACGCCAAGCCCCCTCTCATCACTAAATGGTCAGCTTCCCATTCCAGTGTGGTCAGATGTCACTCAGATTCAACATCACATGTCCTGACCCAAAAATTCCCCAAAATTCCCATCATTCTACAGACCAAACTGCAATATGAGACATTCTCCTTGAAGAATCCCAGAATGTGCAACAACATCATACATATGTTGTGACTGTCACAATGAGGAAACTCACGCAAGGTCTTTACTAACGACAATACGGACAGTTTCCGTGGCAACTAGACAGATTTTATTTGCGTTTATTTGTACATTTGTGCCCCGGAAACTAGCGGTTTTGTAATCTGCCGGTTAAAAAAAACGGCCTGCAAAGTTTCCCAACATTAAGGACATTTAAATGGATTTGTGAAGCGGGGAGTCATCTTTGGGCTGGGTTCACACCTTAGCGTATTGGAAACTCGCGTTTCTTACCGCGCGGTTTTACCGCGATTTGCGGTAAAAGAAACGCGTGGCAAACGCAGGTTTCCGAGGGGGTATCCGGCTGTATCCTTATGGATACAGCCGGATATGCGCATTAATACGCCCCGAAGAAGCTCAGGTACTTCTTAGGCCTCAGTCACACAGCTTAAAGTCGGGTCCTTGGAGGGACTTGCGTGTAGCAGCCTTTTCTTCCCTATGGGAGGTCACGGCCGTCCTCAGACGCAAACAGGATCCATGCAGCACCTGTCCCTCCCGCGAACGGCCCCATATGGGCGTGCACGCCGCACGGGCGTGCAAGCCGCACGGACGTGTATGGCCCGAGTTTACGCTGTGCGAATGAGGCCTTAGGTCTTGTTCACACCAAGCGCAGAGCAGATCAGTTGCAGACCGGATTAAAACTGCGTCCAATGTACTCCAATGGTATTTTTTGCTCCAGTTCACATCGCAGCGTGCAGTTCCAGAGCAGGTGAACAAACTGCAGCAAGCCAAACGCGTTAGCCAAAAACTCGTCAAAAAGACTAGCGTGCGTTTGCAGAAACCTGACCGGATCTGCATTTGGTGTGAACAAGGCCTTAAGTGAAAATGGTAAAAACAAGGAGAAAAACAAACAAATAAAAAAAATAAAAGAAGTAATCAGCAGCAGCCAACATGATCCTCATCGGTTTCCTGCCAATCGATCTCCCCAAAGCCAATTCTTATTGTATGTGACCAGCAGCTGCTCCATACAGGTGACACCTCGCTGCACGAATCATAGAGGGGACCCAGGAGCCCTAAACATTGGATCTGTCCTGCAATTACCTCACCCCCATGTCTTTCATTCTTCTCTCCTTCCTCCAAGAATAACAGACCCTCCCTCACCTTTCTCTCCCCTGTAATCATTCCCTCACCATCATTGTCACCCCCATCACACCTCTCTTTTCTTTATCTTCCTCCCCCCTGTAACTGCAATCCTCCCTCTCCTCTCTCCCTACCAATCA
>NW_017307226.1:133798-134178 GCF_000935625.1 Nanorana parkeri
CCTCTATCCCCCTACAGTCACTGTCCCCCCTCACCTCTATCCCCCTACAATCACTGTCACCTCTATTATCACTGTCCCTCCTGTCCTCTCTCCCCAGCATGCAGCAGTCAGTGTGGCCCGGGGGAGACTCCAGAAAAATGTGCTCCCCGGGGCGGTGCAGGGAGCGGCCTGATGCGGAGCAGATAGCGGGCAGGCTCGGGCGGGGCCTCGTTAGCTCGATCTCTCGCTCTCTCTCTCCCAGCACCGGGGCCTCCTCCTCTCCGTCCTTTCTTACCTGCTTTCTCTATTTTGCCGGACATGTCCGCGGGCAGGCCTCACCGGGTCCCGGGCTCCAGTCTCCGCTCCGGGGAAGATCCCCGGCCTAGTCCAGAAGCGGGAGG
>NW_017307226.1:134190-154377 GCF_000935625.1 Nanorana parkeri
TGTCCCGGTGTGGAGGCTGTGTGTGTGTGTGAGAGAGGATCTCCCGGTGCCGCCTCCCCTCCGGAGACTCACTGCGCCCCCAGCGGCCGAGAGCGGTATTGACAGCCAGCAGCAACAGCGTCACATGACCGGCGACCTGTCATCCCGTCCGGGACTTGCTTGCTGCACCCCGGAGAGCTTCTGCTACTGTACACCCTAATCTGTACACTGTGTGGGCGGGGACACGGAGAGCCTATCACAGATCAGAGACCCCCCCCTCACAGCCAATCACAAATATCCGCCTCGCAGGTCACCACATATAAAGAGAAGCTGTCACAGACATTCCCTCCCAAAGATACAGTAATATCTTCCTCACACATAAAGAGAACCTGTCACAGACATTCCCTCCCTGAGATACAGTAATTTCTTCCTCACATATAAAGAGACCCTGTCACTGACATTCCCTCCCAGAGATACAGAAGTATCTTCCTCACACATAAAGAGACCCTGTCGCAGACATTCCCTCCCAGAGATACAATAATATCCTCCTCACACATAAAGAGAACCTGTCACAGACATTCCCTCCCAGAGATACAATATTATCCTCCTCACATATAAAAAGACCCTGTCACTGGGATGCACTAATACCAGTTTTTCAGTATCAAGTGCGAGTACCGATATTTTGCTTTCAGTACTTGCCGATACCGAATAACGATACCGGTGCTTCCGTTGGCATGGAGCCGGCTTCCCGGGTAATCAGGAAGCCGGGCAGCGGGTAATGACATGCCGCCCGGCTTCCTGATTGCCAGGGAAGCCGGCTCCATGTTGTTTGGTCTGCTTGATGGCAATTAGCCGGGAAACCGGCTTCCCAGCCAAACAGCATTGAGCCGGATTCCCGGCCAATCAGGAAGCCGGGCGCCGAGTAACGACCTGCTTGACCAGGAAGCTGGCTCGATGCTGAATGGCCGGGAAGCCGGCTTCCCAGCCAATCAGCAAGGAGCCGGCTTCCCGACCAATCAGGAAACTAGGAGGCGGGTCATTACTCGCCGCCCAGCTTCCTGATTGCATGGGAAGCTGGCTCCATGTTCCCCTACGGCACTGCCGGTCAGAGGAAATCTTCCTCTGAGTGGAAGTTCCGGTATCGGGGAAGGTATCGGAGCATTTGGGTAAGTACTCGCCCAAATACTCGGTATCGGCACCCATACTAGAAACTGTGCATCCCTAATCAAAACCGTATTTGACTGTGCTAAATAGCGCTTCTCACTGGTCAGCTCAGTCATCTGACCATGCCGACCAATGAGTGCTTGCAATTTGCGAGGAAAATTCTAAATGCATAGGGCAGGACTGCGCTGGACAGCAGTACGGGGTGCAGATTGTTCACCTGTACTGGCGAAGGGTAAGGACTGTGCGCCGAAAGGTATAGCGGGGAGGGGGGGTTGGAAGAGACGGGGCCAGATTTCACCGGGTAATTCCCTTTTCCCATATTACCTTGGAAAGTGAACTTACTCTTTAATGTACATTGTGTGTGTAAGAGAGTTCTGCTGCCTGGCTACCACAATATGGCACACAGTGGAGAGGCGGCAGCATGGGCACAATGTCCTACGCGTGTGTTTATTTGCATGCAGATGGCGGGGGCTGCGGGGTTGGTTTTAATTTTTTTTATTTTATTTTATACTTTACCACTTTTATTTTTTACGTTTTTATATATTTTATTCTTTTTTATAACTTTTTTTATTTATTTTTAACTTTTTTTTCCCCATTTAATTTTATTCCAAGCCCCTGTGTGATAGTTTTGGGGTGACAGGCTCCTTTTATGGAACCTGCTCTCCAACACAGAACAAATGTTCTGTGCAGTTCATGACAGCTGAGACAGGTGGCGCTGTCATTACAGCAGGGGCGTCCCGAGGCTGGGTGACACCCGGAGCGGTAACCCGAGTGTCACCACGCGTGTGCGCGACAACGTCATCGCGCACACGCGGCAGTCTTCTGATGGACGCCGGCAGAGAGAGGAGGGGACAGTCACCCGGCGGGATAAGGTATGCCGCCGTGTCCCCTCCTCTCTCCTGATACTGTCGGACGTTCGGTCCATGACCGAGCGCCCGAGTTTTCAGAGGGGGGTGACACCAAAAGGACTGTAAGTCATTTTGGTGTCACCCCACCAATGGTGTCACCCGGGTGCGGGCCGCACCCCCCGCACCTCCCTTGTGATGCCACTGCATTACAGCACCACGGTCTCACTGATTACACAGAGCAGAGCAAAGAACGGACGTTCTTTGCTCTACTATACACTCTCTATACTGAGCCATTGTGCCGTGGTCCTTGGTCCCCCAGAAGAGCGGGGGTCCCCAAAAACCACGGCGAGTGGCGGAGGCGGACAAGTTTGCCATGCTCGATTGATACAAGTGATCTGATCAGATCACTTGTCTAAAAACGAGCGGCGGCTCCCCGCTGTACATATAGCACTGCTTGTCCGAAGCAGGGCTAAATGTACAAAAAAAACGACTCGCCCGGCGCCCGCAACTACATGTCCCGGGCATCGGGCGATAGGAACTCCATACCCCTGCATGTGTTTTTTTTTTTAGCTTTTTCTGTTTTTATTACATTCATTTAACTCCTTGCGTGGCAGCACGTTGCCGCGAAGTGTAAAGTACAAAAAGTGCGATAAAATGTATTCATGTTACACCCTGTATATGGAATTCATATTCTATGAATATATATAGAAAATAATATTTAAAAAGGTAAGCAGCGATTTTTAATTTTTTTTTTTAACGAAGAACGTCAGCTTTTATAGAAATGAACCCTTGCAGTGGGGCTGCACTGGAAGGGTAAACTGCTTGTTTAGGTCTAGGATCAGTTTTGGTCCTATGGCAGTCACTGCTCACCTCTCTCCCCCTCCACTCTGGTTGTTTTATGTCCCTCACCATCTTCAAGTTGCAGCAGAGCATCCCAGAGGGAGCATGGGAAAGTCCTGTTTCGTAGTTTATAGGTCTCCCAGGTTCCTCTCCTATAGTGATGGGCTCGGGCGTGTTTGCAAGCGCCTCGTGCCGAGCCCGCCAGGAAGCCGTCAGCGGTAGGGCCAATCACAGGCACTGAGACACGTTCCTGGTCCGCAACTGCAGAGATCGGTAAATGTCTCATTGCCTGTGATTGGCCCTGCACGCTGACAGCTTCCTGGCGGGCTCGGCACGAGGCGCTTGCAAACACGCCCGAGCCCATCACTACTCTCCTATACATTTAGGAATTGCTGATCCGGACTCCAGTGCTGGGTTTACTCCTCTCTCCATTGGCAATTTAATCTCACCTGGAACCTGTACTCAGAGCTCTCTGCCTGGGGATCAGACAAGTCCTGTCTGAGAGAGCTGTAAGGTTGGTGAAAACTTGCAGACAAGCGGTAGGCCTGCTCAGCCTGTTAGTAAGGAACTATATCTTTTGTTTGTGAAGTTAGTGCCGGGATACGGCTAAATTTTATTTTGTTGATATCTTGTGAACCACTGTGAATGCTCTTGCAAATATCCCCAATAAACACTGCACTGTTTGCCACTACTCCCCTGGATTTGGTATCTGTCCCCAAGAGACTGCTTATTCCCAGGGGGCTTATGTACCAGCTACCGATTGCCTACTTACAACGTCTATTACACCCGCCAAGATGTGATGACGCATGTCCTTAGACCGCCAGAGTCCGGGGGAGAAGAGGCTGGTGTGAATGGTCCAGCAGCCAAGCGGGGCCGAGGAGTGGGCATTTCTGCTTTATTTTGCCTCCATCGTCCTCTATACGAGTTTCATCTCCCGCTGTACTTTCAGGCCGACGGGAGTCAGCCAACATGTGTCTCGTAGACCTCAATACTGCGGTCACGTCCCCGACCCTCTCCTTGGCTAATCACAAAGCAAAGGACCCCAGTTTGTAATTGGCCAGGAGAGGGTCAGGGATGTGACCACGGAAGTCCTATAGTTTTTGTCTCCCGAGCATGCTGGAAGTACAGCAGGAGCTGTACTTTGCAGTGCGATCGACCGCACCAGAACGTGTGGCACATCAATTCCTGCGTTCTGATGCAGTGCGATCGGAAAAAATAGTGCATGCAGCTTTTATCAGATTGCACTGGACCAGAACGCAGAAATTGATGCGCCACATGTTTGGGTGCGGCGATTGCATGTGTGGCTGCAGTGCCATTGACTTAACAGCACCATCATTCCCCCTCCCATCCCAGAACGCAGGGTGCCGGCCAGGATGCACTCCAGTGCTATCCAGCAGCAAATCGCACTGGAGCTGGTGTGAACTGGCCCTCAGTTGTCCCTCCTTTTGGTCTGATGTACAGATACTGTATCCATGAAAAGTTTAATTACCAAAAGTCTTATTCTGCACTAAAAGTTTAATCTCCTAATTTTGTTGTTTCTCATTATGAAAAAGTCTACTATGAAGGAAAACTAATAGTGAATAAAAACAATTCCGGGTTTACCCATCATTTTTGGCATTTAAATTCTTAATGGTCGGCATAATTGGGGACATGGCAGGGGGTTGGGTGTCCATTACCTCAATACATTGTGCTAGAAGGTGTCCCTCTTCCTCAGCTCAGAGGTATATACTATGCACCAGAATAGCTCAGAAGACTTCTATCACTGCAGGCCAGCCAGTGAGATTTCCAGACAGCCATGTGGTGGAAAATGTGATGCAACAAAAGAATGCAGGATAGCAGTATACGGTAAATCCCGTCTATTTTATATAAGAATGATTTTGACATTTTTATAACCGTGTATCAGTTGCGAGTAGTCCATTCTGAGGTGCAGGAATCAGAGTAAGGGCCCATTCACACCAAATCGTTGCATTAGCATACCTTATCACACAGCACACATAGCATGCATTACTGTGCCCTAGGTGCGTTGTGTTGCCATTCAATTGGGCCTTTATTCTAACTATCTGTTCTTAATCTTTATGTATTGATTCTGCCAGGGACTCTTCTCTTGTCCTATATGCTGGGGAAAATTCTCAGTATATGATCTTATTCTGTATGTATGGACTCTGCACAGGACCTCTTCTCTTGTCCTATATGCTGGGGAAAATTCTCAGTATATGATCTTATTCTGTATGTATGGACTCTGCACAGGACCTCTTCTCTTGTCCTATATGCTGGGGAAAATTCTCAGTATATGATCTTATTCTGTATGTATGGACTCTGCACAGGACCTCTTCTCTTGTCCTATATGCTGGGGAAAATTCTCAGTATATGATCTTATTCTGTATGTATGGACTCTGCACAGGACCTCTTCTCTTGTCCTATATGCTGGGGAAAATTCTCAGTATATGATCTTATTCTGTATGTATGGACTCTGCACAGGACCTCTTCTCTTGTTCTTTATGCTGGGTGTAATTCTCAGTATGCTGGGTGTAATTCTCAGTATGCTGGATGTAATTCTCAGTATCTTTTATTAATAATTGGGTATGTGACACTGCAGACAGTTTTTTTCCTTGCAGGAAGGATGGCAACCATACTATGAATTATGGTAAGGAGGGGGATGGGCTTTGTACATAGGGATATATATTGCACCACATACACTACCAGCTGAACTTAAAAATGCTCAATTTAGCATGGATGGGGGAATCTCCCCATCTAGGCTATTGTATTCTGACTGTGGTTAATTTGTATGGGGAATTTGGCTGGAGCATTTTCCCAATGAAGGAGAGGATGTGGCGACCCTGTGCTTTCCATGATGGTTATCACCAGAATTGTCTGCCTAGGGAAATGTTGGTACCAGCATTGGAGCGATTATACGGTGAAGGGAGTTTGTTGGAAAACCACTCTCCATAATTAAAGGAAGTACTTTGTATATGAGCTTCCTGTTATAGGATGGCAATGCTCTGCCCCGGCCTTCCATTTGTGCTCCTGTGTTGTCATCCTGTCACATAGGCTTCTGATGGAGACTTCAGTTGGCCTTTACAACACACAAAAAGGGTGGTCCACTGTGGTGACTATCAGGAAACCCGTCTTGTGAAGAGACTGTAGGATTTTAGAAGCACTGAAATGCAACAAGGCGCCATGAAAGAAGTGAGAACAAGTATTTGCAAAAAAAAAACCAAAAAAAAAAACCATTAATGATCTGCAATGAAAGGTCATTCAGTAGGTCTAAAGGTGGCCATACACTCTACAACCATCGCAAGACCTTAGTTTTGCGATGGTTGTACAGGGATTAAAAAAACGTACGATCTGCCTATCTTGGACAGGCAGATCGCACTCTCGATCATCGCAAGCCCGCCCCCCTGAGGGGCAGGCTTCCGATGACCGCAATGCTGAACGGGCAGTGTGCGCGTGAGCACACCGGCCCGTTCGGCATTTGTCTTCCGAGCACCGTTCTAACCAGCCGAGAATCGTACGATTCCCGGCTGGTTTTTGAACATGCTGATTCGACGGAAGACGTGCGACCGTACAGTAGAAACGGTCGCACGTCTCCGTTCACACTGCTCGATTCTCGTACGATCGCGGGATTTCCCGCGATTCTCGTACGAGAATCGAGCAGTGTATGGGCACCTTTTAATCAACTTTACAGGACAATCATATTCTGGTAAAGGCTTTCTTTATGTTATAACCCCCATATAGTTTTATATTCATTTCTCCACACTGCACAACTGGCACTGCTAAAATCCAATCCATTCCTATAGAGAAGCAATCGGTAGTACGCAGCACCTTCCCTATAATAAGGCAGCCTGAGGCTGTTGCTTCAGGTGGCATCTCTCTTTGGGTCACATTGTGCAGCTCTGCCACCGCTCCCCTATGTGCAGTGTGCCTGCCACCTCCTTTCCAGCTAGAGCATCCCAGTTTGAGAAGAGCAGGGTGGGGAGATATGTAAGGGCCATACACATCTCTCTGCCCAGCTCTTAGCAATCTGGGATGCTGCTGGCATCTCGCCCAGCTCCTGGTAACCAGTGACATACATCAGGTGGCAAAAAGGCTAGGAATGCCCCTGGTAGTATGGACACATGATAGGCACCCTATCGATAAAGAATGGTATTTTCGCCACACATGGGCATGGGTTAGTGAGGGACTGGCTGGACATTTTGCGGCAGTGGCTATGTGGGTCCACATGGTCTGCACAATGTGAATCTGGCAGCAGTGTGACTAGGTAGTAGTATCAGATTTGAGGGGGGAGATAGTAATTTAAAACATTTCTAATACTAAAGTGTTTTATGAGATCTACAAAAGTATAGCTGTTACTGATTAACATTTTCGTGTTCGATTAATCGAAATCCTTTTTAATCGATTAATCGATTTAATTATAACGCACATACAGATCCAACTACATTGGTCTATACACATACAGCACAGCAATGAAGTCATAAAATGAACTAGGATCACACTAATCCAGCATGTTATTAATCTCACGTGCCCCACCCAATATGGCCGCCGCTTAAGTGGGGCAACTCAGATTAATAACGCGCTGAATTAGTGTGATCCTAGTTCATTTTATTACTTCATTGCTGTGCTGTATGCAGGGGCGTAACTAGAAATCACAGGGCCCCATAGCAAAATTTTGTATGGGGCCCTGTGATTTCTAGTTACGCCCACCTGATAACCCAAACAGCCCACCTAAGGGTGACCCTGCAGAGCCCACCATAGACTCTCTATGGTAGGCTCTGCAGGGTCTCAGGCGGGCCGTCAAGCCCTCTTACCTGTCAGCCCTGATCCTCTGTCCGCCTCCTTCTCCTCCACGATCGACTCCTCTGTCACTGGGCCCCGCCTCCTTGATCGTCGGGGCCCCGCCCCCTCGATCACAGCCGATGACGGGCCCAGCCACCTCCTGCGAAGCTGCTAGTTGTCACAAACTCAGCAGCGGCTGTGAGAAGGAACGGAGCGTTTCTCCTCACAGCCGCCAGAGACAGCGAGCAGCCTGGCTGTCCGAGCAAGATGCCATAGCGACCCAGGCGGCCCGCACGGCATCAGGGAGATGTCCTGGCCGGGCCCCGACGTGCCTCGGCCGCCTGGGTCGCTATGGTGATTGTTACGCCACTGGCTGTATGTGTATAGGCCAATGCCTTGGCTGGCGCTAGTGCGGAAAGTTTTAAAAAAATTTTAATCGATCAAAAAGATTAACGATTAATCGAGAAATAAATCGTTAATTTGCACAGCCCTATTTAAAATATATACAAAAGAGCATATCAAAACATAAAAAAATGTGAACAGAGTGATAAATACAAAGTCCAATGGGCAACAATTAAAATCGTGCAAATAAATGCCGGGGATAGTCCACCACTAGATAGATCCAAACTTCCAAGTAAACAGTTGCCACAGAATCTGATCAGTGCTCACCTGGGGAGATAGACCCACAGAACCAGGTCTCAAAGCGCGTTTCCCTTCTTGAGGGCTTGTTCACACGATTTTCTGGTCCAGATCTGGAGACGCGGTGCTATGCATGCAGTGTGTTTTTGATACGTTTTTGATGTGTTCCAGTTATAAAAAAATATATATATATTATTTTTTTTTGGTTGGAGTGGGGCTCTCAGTATGTTAGCTGCAGTGCTGTGCGTTTTTGCTGCGTTCGCGCATTTCCGGACCGGACTAAATGTGACATGCAGTATTTTTTCTGTCCGGAACGGACTGCCCTTGTGAGAACTGTAGCCCATAACACACGGGGATACATTGTGATGCATTTTGGGTGCATGAGCGCACGGATCTGGTCCGGACAGAATCCAGACGTGGTGTGAACAAGCCCTAAAAGGGGGGGAAGACTGTCTGACTGAAGACCAGATAACCTCCTCGGCTCGCAAATAACATCATCATTACAAAGGAAGACAAAATATAAAGAGGACATGGTGCGTATCGTCCAAAAAATGCAATTTATTAAATAAAAGCAGGTACTCGCAATGTCACAGGGGACAAAAGGCATAAAACAAATATCCAATGGACGCCACAGTACAAATCCATGGGTGCAATGGGACTCCTGTCCGTCCGGGTCAGCTGAGAAGAGTGACGTCAAATGCTCAGCCCTACGTACGTTACGTCTTTGCTGGACTTTGTCAGGAGGCCCTGACCAAGTCGCGCAAAGACGTAACGCATACTCCTATTTCCAGTCAGCTCCATGGCAGCACACGAATGGGTTAATCCCTCCCTCCTCCCCTAATCAGGATTGTAACTCATAAAAGCTGAAAGAGTCCTCTGGCTTGCTGTTCCTTTTTTTTTTTTTCTCTCTCTCTCCTTCTACATGTCAGGATCAGAGCAGTGTGCCTACCTAGCAGGGATAAAGTCCTTGCTGTCCGCCTTCTTCAGTTGGCGAAGTCCCTGTGAGCTCTTTCCTAAATAGTGCAGGTCCATGGGAGCCCCGCCGGCGATCCTCGGGCCTGGCTAACAAGGTGTAGGTAAACACTGCTGTTGCTCATTATGGGTGGAGGAGGCATTCCTACTTGGTCTGGGCGGCTTACATATGTGATTTCTGAGGTGCTGCTAATGCCTAAGTTGACTCTTGCAGGTATTTACCTGAAAAACCTATTAGCTTGCTTTTGAGGTGCTTTAAAGGAGAACTATGGGGTCAGTGTTTTTCCCCATAGTTCTCCTTAGGGTAACGGGAGGACACAAACTAGCGTCCTCCCTTTACCCTAAGCTCTGTATACCGCAAACTACGGCTCGCAGTATACTGAGACGCCGTAGCCGGAGCGGATCCCGACGTAGATGACGGGATCCGCCCAGCTGCGTGAGTGACAGCTGGCTCTGCCTATCTAGAGGCAGAGCCAGCTGTACCCGCCCCGTCCGTTCCGCCAGTCAGCGCTGGCAGATCGGAGTGGGGAGAGGGGAATCCAGCCCCTCCCCCTGTCACGGCAGAGAGCCGTGTCAGGATCGGAAGGTGAGCGAACCTGGTATGTGTTCTCTCACCTCCCGATCTACTGAGCCGACCTGTGACAGTCTCATTGTCACAGGTTGGCTAGAACTATGAGGTGAGTGGAAATCACTCACCTCATAGTTCTCCTTTAACCCCGCAGGTGCTTGCTGAGTGCAGGCTGCTGCCACTAGTAGCTCTGCTACTAAACCTACATATCTTATGCTGGGCACACACCTTACACGTAAGATCTGCCTATCATGGACAGGCAGATCATACTTGCGATGATCGCAAGCCGCGCCCACCTGAGGGGCGGGCTTCCAATGAGTGCAATGCCGAACGGGCAGTGTGCGCTTTTATCGTACGAACATGCTACACACCCGCCGAACATCGTACGATGCTCGGCGGGTTTTCGAACATGTTCGTAAGATTAAAAGTCGTGCGACCTTACAGTAGTAGAGGTCGCACGGCTTCCACACGCCTGTACGATAATCGTGCGATCGCGGGATTTCCCTCGATTATCGTACAATTATCGCAAGGTGTGTGGGGACCTTTATCGTTATATCACATATTTCACTGTATTGTATAGATTTATTTAGCTCGGCACATGATTGTCATACACAGTTAGCCTTTGGCTACAGCGGAACCTGAGCCCACTCCAAAACTAATTTTGACAATGGACATGAACACACTTCCTAGAATTAAGTCATCTGCTTATAAGCGGATCAAAGTTTAAGTACAATGCCTCATTCACACTTGCTGCATGCGTAAAAATGTGCAGCCTTTTTGCACGTTGTTTGTCACGCTCGGCGTGTGTCCGCATAGGGCAGCCCATTTGCGCTTTGAGTTTTGTGTAGTTTTTGATCACATGTTTTTCCACATTTGTTCTGCATTTTTGTGCGTGCAAAAAATGTGCGTCCAGCTTGCCACATTAAAAATAATGGCACTGCAAGCATGACAAGTACTTCTCCACAATTTGTCCACATGCAAGTTCAAGTGTAAATGGGGCCTAATATAATGGAGTGAAGATACATGTCGGTTTTCAGGGTTGATGTGAAGATTTGTAAGGCAGTAGTGCCCTCCGGTGTCTCAACTGGGTATTGCAATAGAGCAATTTGCCATTTCGCGTTCTCTCCAGACGCTGACTCAGGAGAAAGATAAATGACTGCGGGACAAGGAATACTTTCATTTTCCGGTGAAGTAGCATTATGTTTCCATACTTTGCAGGCTCTTCAATAATATTAGTTATCGGACTACTTTACTATTGCCTGATTATGTTTTATTTTGGTTTTTCATAGAGTGCCGAAGAGGAAAAACTTTGATCAGGATTTTTTGCTGTCTCCACTGGGGAGATTTCCCCGCACTTCCTGTGTAGTTGCTTCACGTGAGTCTTTAGTTATGTAACTTCCACAGCAATTTATAATAGTTCAATTTGAATTATGTTTTCCTGGTGCCTCCATGGCAGCATACCATTGATATGGTTCCGTCCCTTATCCCTGCCCACAGGACCAGTGTAAATCTATAAATGAGAGAGAGAGAGATCCCCCTGCATTTTTTTTTTTTGTCCTGGCAGCTTTTTGGGCCTCTCAGGCGAGGGTGCAGATCGAGCGATTTGTAAAGCTGCCAACTAGTCTTCGCAGTGCGCCTTTATTAAGCACTACAGGATCGACCCAGGGTCCTGACTACCGCAGACTTTGGCAGACAAGCCATCCATGCTTCTTCTGTTCAATAAAAATGTTGCAGTTACCCACCCGTCAGCTTGTTATTTATCAATGGTATGCTGCCATGGAGGCACCAATGGAAAATTGTATCATGCCTATCCATGGCAGCATAGCCACCCTCCCATTCTGAATGTGATATAGTTATAAGAATGCAGGGGGATCTCTCCATCATCATTATCTCTATCATCATCATTATCTCTATCATCATCATCATTTTCTCTATCATCTCTAGCCCTATCATCTCTAGCTCCATTCTCTCTCATCTCTGGCTCTCTCATCTCTGGCTCTATCATCCAGCCAGCTCTAATTATCTAGCTCTACCATCGCTCTAGCTCCATTCTCTATCATCTCCATTATCTATCATCTATCTCTAGCCCTATCATCTATCTCTAGCCCTATCATCTATATCATCTTTCTCGCGGGCTCTATCTCTATCCTCTCTAGCTCTATCATCACCCTAGCTCCATTCTCTATCATCTCTCTGGCTCTATCATCTCTCTGGCTCTATCATCTCTCTGGCTCTATCATCTCTCTGGCTCTATCATCTCTCTGGCTCTATCATATCTCTAGCCCTATCATCTTTCTCGCGAGCTCTATCTCTCTCATCTCCATCGCTCTGGCTCTATCTCTATCCTCTCTAGCTCTATCATCACCCTAGCTCCATTCATTCTCTATCATTGCTCTGGCTCTATCTCTATCATCACCCTAGCTCCATTCTCTATCATCCCGCTCTGGCTCTACCATCCCGCTCTGGCTCTATCACCCCGCTCTATCATCCCTCACCCCTCGCTCTAGCTCTATCATCCATCTCTAGCTCTATCATCGCCCTAGCCCCATTCTCTATCATCTCTCTAACGCATCTCTGGATCTCTAGCTCTATCATCGCTCTAGGGCTAGCTCTCATCTCTAGCGCCATTCTCTATCATCTCTTTAGCGCTATCATCGCCCTAGCTCCATTCTCTATCGTCTCTCTGGCCTATCATCGCTCTAGCTCCATTCTCTACCATCGCTCTAGCTTTACCATCTCTTTAGCTCTATCATCTCTAGCTCTATCTCTATCATCTCTTGATCTCTATCTCTATCCTCTAGCCCTAGCATCGCTCTATCTCATCTATCATCTCGCTCTATCTCATCTATCTCTATCATCTCTCTAGCTCTATCATCGGTATGCTGCCATGTAAGGAAAATTACTGGTAAGTATGATGCAATTTTCCGTTTTTAGTAAGGCTTCGGCAAGATGGAGGATGACAGTATAACATTATGGAACCAAAGTCACACCGCATTATGCTATGGTGCCAAATGGACATCACAAACATGGGGGATATTTGTTTATGTTACAATAATAAAGCGGCATAGCCATGTGGAATGCAACATATAAGCTGTACGATATGGCGGTGTTTATGTATGTTCTCCTTCGCACTGTGTATATATTTGGCCGCCCTGACACTCTGAGGATGACTTGGATTTGCTCAGCATATAGCTGGGTGAACAGCATTACAGCCACTAGATGGAGCTAGAGGTGCACAGGAATTTCATAGGCTCCTCCTCGCCATCTAGTAGCTGTAATACCATGTGAACGTCATAGAATTGTTTTTGACATCAGTCCCATTGTATGTGTCTCTGTATTCCTTGACAATGTATACACCGCGTGTGTATGGTGTGTGTCTATGTATACATCCGTCCTAACACACTTTGGAGTCTATAAACAATTTGTAAATGTTCATTCAGCACAAATAGAGGCACAAAACGAACATTCTTGTATATTTTCTTTATAGGTCGAATGTATGTATTTCCGAATGTCCAGTCCATGGTTACAGATTCAGTATAAACCTTCTTTATTTAATCAAGGCATACAAGCAGACATGGCAATCCTGGGAGCCTTGGTTGTGCACTGGTGTTCTCTGGGAAAATTAGAAGGAGGTGGTAGAGCAATCTCTGTTTTTCTTATTTTTAAATGTCATCTTGTAATATTGCATTATGGCCACTAGATGGGGATGAGGAGCATAGGAAAGAAATACTTATTTCCTAGGATCTCAGCTCCATCTAGTGGCCATAATGCAGTATTACAATATTATATTCAAACTACATTTGACTTCTTAAAGAATTTAAAAATATAATAAAAAAGGTCATTTTGTGCATCCATGTGCACAGAATGAACATTCACAGATTTGCAGGACTAATAATTTATATATAGATCCCTTTGCGTGTGTGTCTGCATTGGCTGTGTATAACTGCGCTAACACTGTATGTACTGTATGTGCCTGCCCTGGCGCTGTGTATACACGGGTCTGTTGGTGTATCTTTTGGGCAGGGTCCTCCTCACCTACTGTTTCTGTATGTCAATGATGCTTGGCAGTGTTTCTTACTTGTCTTCTCTAAATGATTGTACAGCAATGGGGAATATGTTGGCATTATATAAATAATTGTATGTGTGTGTACATGGTGTAAATCTGCCTTGACACTGTGTATACACTGTCTGTTGGTGTATGTGTGTGTGTACTTGGTGTTTATCTGCCCTGACACTGCACCTTTCCTCATCAAAACATTGAGATTTCATCAGGTGGTTATAATGAACCCAGATTCTCCCATTCAGGAATCAGTCTGGAGAGGACATGGGGAAGTAAACAGACATTTTTTGCATACACATGCTCTGAAAGAAGAGGCCTTGTACAATAAAAAAAAAATGATAGCTACATTTTATTATGTGACACAATAGTTGCATAAATGTTTATCAATCGATATTTTTAGGAAAAAAAACTCTAACATAAATTTTAGTGCACACAATACAATATAATACCCAGATTTTTAGGAAAACTATAAAAGATGGGGTCACGTTAAGTAAATAGCAAACATGTCAAGTGTTAAAATTGTGAAAAACTATGGTACTCAAACTTGTCCATAGGTGACCCTTTAAAAACTTTGCTGCTCATTAGAGTTAATAGTGAATTAAGGTCCTAGAATTATTGCTTTCCCCATAATATTTACGGTGATACCCAACGTGTGGCAAAATCGTTGTCCACCTCCAGTTAGCTTTCTCTTTGATAATTAGAAAGTCCATGGTCCCATCGCACTCCTGACCGCGAAAATCCCTTCAGAAAATGGGTGCTGCGGTAGTCAACGGGTGGCAGCCGCAACAATCATGAACAGAAGCAGAGACACCGGCACTCCAAATTTGCAAAAAAAGTATGTTTATTGACGTGCGTCATAGTAGCAAACTACGAACGTTTCGGGGTCGCAAGGGATCCCCTACGTATGCTTTGCCTGATGAAGGGGATCCCTCGCGACCCCGAAATGTTCGTTGTTTGCTACTATGATGCACGTCAATAAATAGAGGTTTTTTTGCAAATTTGGAGTGCCGGTGTCTCTGCTTTTGCTCTTTGATAATTATTCTCATCCATTTTTTTTAATGCAATATTCACAAAGTTTCCTATTTAGTTTAGAGATCACCATCCAGGAAACCACACTGTCCATATCAATATCATACAAAAGGATAAGCCCCACCATTGGCTGCATTCTCCATTGACAGCGTCTTCTACTTTAGGAAATTCTTTCCAAATTTGATTTTCCTGTACTAATGGGGGATTTTTAGTTTAAAGGGATTTTCTACAGCATATGTTATCTTAGGCCCCATTCACACTGAGCGATTTTTGCAGCGATATCGCTCATATTTCCACCGATATCGCCCTATGTAGCTTCACCAATCCATTTCAATGGAGCTGTTCACATCTCGCCGCTCAATATCGATTGTAGCTTGTCGCTCCTACATGACCCTTTTTTCTGCGGATTTCGAGCGATTTTGCTCCTGATTGCATACAGCCCAATAGGAAAAGGTCGCGCAATATCGCACATATTAAAATCGTGCGATTTTTCATGTCGCTCAGTGTGAATGGGGCCTAAAATGTCTGTAATTATCTGGGTATGTTTATTAATTGTGAAGATATCTCTTATCTATTAGACATGTGCGATTCGGTTCGTTCCGAAATTCGTTTAGGACGAATTTTCAGAAATTCGGAGATTTGGATGCATCCGAATTCCGAATTTAAAGCTAAGACAAATGCAAACGAATCCGAAATTCCCGATATTCCGAAATTCATTATTGGACGAATTTCATTGCAGCAAAACGACATGAGGAAGAAAAAAATAACATTTCTATGATTAAAGTACGGAGTCAATAGTGTAGTGGTCAAGGTCCCAGGTTCAAATCCAGGCCAGGGAGAGTAACAGATAAAGATTTTATTTTTCTTTGCGTTTAAATTGGCATTCTCCTAACATTCCTACCAGACCTAAAGGGTCTGGTATGAATTGGGGGTGAACATCAGGCTTTTTTTTTTCATCTTCTGCAGACAATTAAAAACATTTTTTTACAGTCTGCATAAAATGGAAAAAAAAGCGTGAGGTTTCCCCCCAATTCATACCAGACCCTTTTAGGTCTGGTAGGAATGTTAGGAGGGACCCCTCCCTCCTTATAACCAAAAAAAAGTGCGTGGGGTTCCCCCAAAAATCCATACCAGACCCTTAAGGTCTGTTAGGAATTTTAAAGGGGAACCCCAGCCCCCAAAAATGGTCCTACCAGACCCTTGATCCGAGCACAGGCCCGGCAGGGCAGGAAAGAGGGGGGGGCGAACGAGCGCCCCCCCTCCCTGCGCCTTACCAGGCCACGTGCCCTCGGCATTGGGAGGGTGTCCCCATGCCGATGGGGACAAGGGCCTCTTCCCCACAACCCTGACCCGGTGGTTGTGGGGGTCTGCGGGCAAGGGGGCTTATTTGCATCGGGGTACCCCTTTAAATAAGGGGGCACCCAGATGCCGCCCCCCCCATGTGAATGAGTAAGGGGTACTTGTACCCCTACCCATTCACTAAAGGGTTAAATCAAATAGTTAGTAAAAAGTCCAGACTTTTGACAAAATCCTTTAATTGAAAAAAAAAAGTCAGTCAATTTTTGACTATTCCTTTAATTAAAAAAAAAAAATAATGGCTCCATCGATGTAATCCAGAGTCAATCAGGATGCAGGACCCCCGCCGACCCGCCGAAATAAAAAGTCACGCCGCAGACGACCACCCGAACCCGCCGAAAACTAGTTGCAAAAAATTACATACAGTGGGAATGTCAACAGACGACGTCACAGCTCGCTCCGCCCATTTGACATTCTCAGCTGTCAAATGCTACATATTGCATTCATATATATCAAATGCTTCTATGGTTGGAAGTACAGAGGTAATAGTGTAGGGGTTAGAGGACAGGACTGCCATTGATAAGGTCGCAGGTTCTAATCCAGGGCCGGTTAAGGAATAAAGTTTTTTTTCCAATAACAAATTTCTTCCGAAACTAATTTAATTTTGGACCCGAGAAACGAAACGAAACTAAACGAATTTTTTGCTGGTGCACATGTCTCATAATGATAACAGTATGGAGGAATACTGAATGACACAGAGAAAACGAGGAATGTATCAATGAAATACTGGACCGGCCAGAAGAGATGTTGTGGATGGCAGGATGAGAGGGCTGATAAGGAAGTAGAAGGTAGTGATTGATGGGGGTATGATGCACCTGTTTGACTTTTGTGTCTATATGTCAGAAAGCTCCAATGCTGGATGGACTCTGTGCTGTCATCTGCTCTGATGTTTCTCCGGGATGAAGTGAGTAATTTCTTTTTCTGTCACTAGAACTGTGTTGACTTGAAAATGAGCATTTGAGTTTTCTTTTGTGGATGTGCACGTTTGTTTTGCTGCCGACAAGTCTTCTGATCTCAGTAAGAGACTATGTGGTTCCAGAGGGCCAGTGTCCTGCAATTCTGCTAATCCCCCAAATATCACAGTAGTCAAAATGCCCCCCCATAATGTCTATTTACTATGCAGTCAGCACCCCCTAGTGTACTAAAAAGCTGCATGAGTAATATGTCCCTGTAAATCTGTCTGTTGCAATCTATCACAACGATGTAACATGAAGACCCACCTGAACTATCCAATCAGTCTTTATAGTCTCAAGGTGCCCATACACCTTACGACCCCATCGCAAGACTTTGTCTTGCGATGGTCGTAAGCTTATTAAAAGCTCGTACGATCTGCCCATCTTGGACAGGCAGATCGTACTTGCGATCATAGAATGCCTGCCCCGTTGAGAGGCGGGCTTCCGATGACCGAAATGAGGGGCGGACTTCCAATCACTGAAAACGACAGCCCGTTTGGCAGTTGTCGAACAAGCAGGCCACTATTATGTATTATGACACCTCCGGCTCACAGACCCGAATGGCATTCGGAAACTCACGAATAGCATTGGGGCGTTCCAGAATGCTATAGTATTTGACAGCTGAGAATGTCAAATGGGCGGAGCGAGCCACTTTAGTGAATGTGTAGGGATACAAGTACCCCTTACTCATTCACAAGGGGGGGAGCGGCATCTGGGTGCCCCTTCATTAAAGGGGTACCCTAATGCAAATAAGCCCCCTTGCCCGCAGACCCCCACAACCACTGGGTCAGGGTTGTGTGGAAGAGCCCCATGTCCCCATCCTCACCCTCCCAATGCCAAGGGTACGTGGCCTGGTAAGGCGTAGGGGGGGCGGAGCCAGCTGTCACTCACGCAGCTGGGCGGATCGAGACATAATTGTCGGGATCCGCTTCAGCTGCGGTGTCTCAGTATATACTGAGCTTAGTGTGACGGGAGGATGCTTGTTCGTGTCCTCCCGTTACCCTAAGGAGAACTATGGGGAAAAGCCCTAACCCCATAGTTCTCCTTTAAATTCTAATAATAAAAATTATTTGATAAAAAGCAGAATATCAATAAATGTGTTTTTTTTGTTTTTTTTTTCATAATTTGCGTTCAAAACAAGTTTAATATAAATAAATAGTTAATAAAGGCCAACCTATATACATTTTATCTTTCAAATCATCAATATTCACTTTATTACTATATTAGGCCAGCAGTGGCTGAGTGTTAACATCGACTCTATTTTGTTCTTATCAGGCTCCAGTTTCTTAATAATAATAGTTCTTGAACAGCTTTGCGAGTCTGACTTTCAGCTGTCACTGATGAGAACAGCCAGGGGGTGGAGTGACTGTCTGTGCACTGCCCGAAGGCCTGCATCAAGGAGGGGACCCATGGCCTCCCCCTAGGGTTGTCATCTGTCTGGGATTTACTCAGTCTGGGATTTGAGTTCTGCATGTGCTGTGACCAGGCCAGATGAAACCTGGACACACGAGGTCACAATGTCAGACGGACAGGGGCAACCACAGGGTCCTGGTGTTCCTGCTCGTATCTAGACCTTTGCTGTGACTGGGCTCTGTCGGTCTAAGAGCTCTACTCCTGGGTGAGTGTCGGTGCTTCATCTATTACTGCTGACTGTGCCTTTTATTGTGATTTGTACAAGAGCCGGATCGGTGCTGCCAGGACTCTGCACTGGTGACTGCCTGGACATGAGAGCTATACTGGTGACTGCTAGGACACTGAGCTATCTATACTGATGACTACTGGGGACATTGCGAGATGTTGGTGACTGCTGGGGACATTTTGAGCTATACTGGTGTCTATTGTGGACACTACCCAACTAAGCAGGGGAAACTGTGAGCTATACTGATGTTTGCTGGCGACACGGAGATCTATACTAGTGACTTCTGGGGCCACTGAGATCTATGCTGGTGACTGCTGGGGCCACTTAGATCTATGCTGGTGACTGCTGGGGCCTGTAACATCCTTACCCTCCGCGAGCCGTCTGCGTCCCAGCGTGGAACGTATCGGCCACGTCACGTGGGGCGCTTCCCTCTCAGAGGGGGAGGTTCCTTGCTCTCCACCGTGGTTCGCGGAAGTGACGTCACGGTCCCGGTTCCACTTCCGCGGACTATATAAAGTTCCCATGAACGCTATGGAAGCGTTCCACTATTTGGGTTTGTTGCCCCACAGACGCCAGGAGCCTCAGAACCACCTCTACTCTACAGGATCTCCAGCTACCCCGCTCTGCTCATCTCCAATTCATCCCAGGAGACCAGGGGACTCAGCCCAAAACCGCAAGTACAGTACCTGGTGGGGGTTTGGCAGGTAGCCTGCTGGACTATCTCATTATCAAAGACTTTCTCTGAAGTGATTGTTGTTACCTGCTCCTACCCTGGTTTAACCCCTAAACCTTTTGCCTACCCGAACCCGTTTATAGTCCATACTTCAGAAAACTGTTACTATCATGCATTCCTGTTTCCTTTAGCGGCATATGGACCCCTATGTGTTATGAATTGAATAACCAATACAGGGTCACGCCGTAGACTTTCCTTTGTGGCATATGATGTGTAAACCCCTAACTCTCCGTCAAGATTGAGAGAGACGCCTGGGGTTCTAGCCTGATTGCCATATCCAGCACTATTTCTTGTCCGTTCCGCAGCTGTGATCCATTCACCCCCCATAAACCAAGGGCGCATTACAGGGCCACAGATCTATGCTGGTGACTGCTGGGGCCACAGATCTATGCTGGTGACGGCTGGGGCCACTAGTGGTGGTTACTACTAAACTGTGTGCTTTACTACTGAGCTCTGGGTTCCTTACTACTGAGCTCTACATTCTTTAGCGCTGCGTTATTAACTACTGAACTGTGTGCTCTTTACCCCCTAGCCGTGCATTGTTTCTGGTCTGCGGTCTGCCATGCATTGTTTCTGGTCTGCGGTCTGCCGTGCATTGGTGCTGGTCATAGGCAGACTGACCATTTGGGCAGAC
>NW_017307226.1:154418-155383 GCF_000935625.1 Nanorana parkeri
CACGTGCAATATGCACCCAAACCCCCACTGCGGTCCTAGATTATTGAGTTCCTCTGTCAATTCTCCTACTAATTCTCCTGCAGTTCACCCTGGATAATTGCCTATTTTGACCTAGGTTATTGAACTCTGCCAAACCAGAAAAATGAGTGAGATTTAGCTCACTTTCCAAGTCGCCTATATTGTACTGAAATTCTCCTACCAATTGCCCTGCAATTTACCTTTTAGTAACTAGTCCTGCTATTTTGATAATGGTGTGGAGAAACACAAGAATGTATATGCAAGTGGTGCTTGTGGGTGGTGAGGCTTGTATATGGGTGGAGCACATGGGGACTGCGTAATCTCGTATTGCCCAGGGGCCCCATAGGTTGTCAGTCGGCCCCTGAAAAGAGGTGTTAATAAGAACTTAAAATGTTTACTCAAAATGGTCTACTTAAAATTATGCCTTTTTTAAATAGACCATTGCAAAAAAAATAAAAAAAATAAAAAAATAAAAATATATATATATATATATGTATGTATGTATGTATGTATGTATGTATGTATGTATGTATGTATATGTATACGAGTCGGCTATCATTTCACAACTATTATATTGCAAGTTTCAAAGTGACCAGCAGTGGGCAGCATAGCCTGCTGAATGACAGGAAAACCACATGTACTGTTAAACTACCAGCAGTCCTGCATGGCTCTAAACTTTTCTATAAATTAATGAGGTTTGCAAATGTCCAAAATGCAACGCAAGTAAAATTAGGTATTTTTTCCATACAATTAATAGATATTGATGGTTTTACCATAGCCTATAGAAAGATGGATTTCATCTTTGGAAAGTTAGCACTAATAATATTATTCACTGTCGTAGTTAACGTAGTTAATATTAGGCTTGTTGTGGATTAAAGGGCAATTAACTTTTCCTTCAGCCACCAACATTAAAATAAAATGAAAGCAGCCTGAAAGTCGGCTGTGGA
>NW_017307226.1:155409-156742 GCF_000935625.1 Nanorana parkeri
AATGAGAATAGCTGCCAACTATTTGCATAATCGATTTATTATCGATTTAGCCGATTAGTTGTGGCAGCCCTAGACCACATGGTTAGTGGTGATGTGGAAGATGTGCTCTTTACTTAAATATTCTGGGTTACAAGGTGTTCTCGGGATGTTGGCTCTTGGTGCTAAAAACAAATGCAAGAATAAAGTGAGCCCCACGCTGCCTGACTTAACCTTTAGTGAAATGACCCTTAGTAATACACTGGTTATTAAACTTGGAGAGGTTGGAGAAATCTGCTGGTGGGTTTGGGTCTTTGTGGGGTGGACACGAGAGGTCTGTATTGAGGGTTGGAAAGGTCTGTGCTGGGGTGTGGAAAGGTCTGTAATGGAGGGTGGAGAGGTTAAGTGGGCTGCTGAGAGGTCTGTACTGTGGGGAAGAAATCTGTACTGGGGAGTATTGGAGGGGGGAAGAGACGTGGAGCCTGAGGTCTGTGCTTGGGGGGAAAGGTCTGTTTTTGAAAAAGTAGGAATTGATGGATTGGTCTAGACTGGTATGCGACTGGTCTGTACGAGGTGGGGAAAGGTTTGTAATGGGGGAGGAGGAAGGGTTTGTGAAGAGTTATGTACTATAGGGCAAGGGTTGTTACTGGGGTAAGATCTGTTGGATGGAGAGGTCCGTGCTGGAGGGTGGAAAGTTGCTGAGGTCTGTCCTGGAGCAAGGGAGGTCTGTATTAGTATTGGAAAAGGAGGGGGTGCGTGATGTCTGTACTGTGGGGATGAGAGAGGTCTGTATTGGGGGTGCGGAGGTCTGTACTTGGGGGAGGTCTGTATTGGGAAAGGGAGGTCTAGGCTGGGAGGGATGTGCTTGTACTTGGGGGAAGGGGGTGAGAGGTCTGTACAGGTGGGGGAGTGAAGAGGTTTGTATGGGCAAGGGGGTGGAGAGGACTGTACTGGCAGGGGTGAAGAGGATTGTGTTGTGGTTGGGAAGGGGGGGAGGGGGGAGTCATGGCGAGGACTGTACTGGGAGGTGTAGGGAAGCCTGTACTGGGGGAGGGACTAGGTGTGAAGAGGTTTTTTTCTTGGACACGTGGAGTCTGAGGTCTGTACTGGGGGGAGATGGGGAGGTTTGTACTGGGGGCGAGATAAATATACTGGGGAATAGAGGGGTCTATACTGCGGGGTGGAGATGCTGTACTGGGAGTCAAGGAGAGGACTATACTGGGCTGGACATGTCTGTAATGGGTGAAGTGGTGAAGAGGACTGTATTGGGGGGCATTGAAAAAAAATTGGTGTGGGGAAGCCTGTCTTGTGGAGGGGGTGGCTAGAGAGGTTTGTACTGGGGGACGAGGAGTCTGAG
>NW_017307226.1:157034-158685 GCF_000935625.1 Nanorana parkeri
GTGGGGGGAGGGTGGGGGGTGGAGAGGTTTGTACTGGGAGGCGTGCAGAGGTTTGTCCCCATGTTGATTAGGACAAATTCCTCTTCCCCACATCCGGTCCCCAAGAGGATGTGGGAGTCTGTGGGAAGGGGCTTATTGGAATCTGGAAGTTTTCTAAAATAAGGGGTCCCCCAGATATCTGAGTAAGGGATACATGCAAGTAAAGACACTGACAGTTTTGTTCTGATGTTTGCCAAACATCTCTACTGCTGAGTGGGGCGGTGCATTGACCCCTTTTTTTAAGTTGTGCCCAGGGCATATGCCGTACTTACCATATCCTGTATACGCCACTGGCCGTACCTGTGTAAATCTATGGGGCTTTAGTGCGCAGTCTCAGGAAATGAGAGGACTTCAGCGCTGAATGTAAACAAACGAAGAAGTCCACAGACTCCAGATCTTGCTAAGTATGTATCTGTGGAGGGGAAGGGGGGGCTCTGTGAGGTCATCGGAAGGGGCAGAAAGAATAGGTTCACTTTCGCTAGCTATTGGAACACTGTTAAAAATGAATGGCATACATGTACCCCATAGATCACATGTTCTACCGCGCAATAATGTGTATAAATATGAGCTAACAAGTGTGCATGCAGCCTCAGTGCTTTTGTTTTTTACTAATGTTTTCTCTCTCTTGTGCTTGTTGAAGACTGCAGATGTCTGTAAATCCAGGTGATTGGGAATATACTTTTGTTTATAGTAGTGTAGATGTTTGAGTGTCTTTCTATCTCATTTGAGACAGTTGGAATTTGTGCTCTATGATTATATCATACAACACCACTCCCAAGACTATATAATAGATAATTAAGGTTTTATTAGCAGTGATCTTCACCTTATTAACAATGCCCTGAATAGGAGGAGGAAATGCTTTGCAATCGTGACAGTGTATGCGATGTTTTGTGGTGATATGACCTTGTGTGTCCATCTTTGGGTTCCACTGTCAGATGACCATTATGATTGCCATGCCACATAGGACCTACCAGATCACATGCAGGACATGGTATAGATTTTGTCCTCCATGTTTACAATGTAAAGTGAGCTCTGCACTGTTCCCCAAGGGGTTAATGAGCACCACCGGTGACCTGTCCAGCTTACTTGCCACCTTCATGCCCGGAAATACTTTGCCACCTAGCCTGACAAGCTGATCTATTGCAGGCATGAAAAGGAAGAAGAAAAATAGACCAAGCCGATCCATTATTCAACACGAAAAATGCAAATTAGAGAAAGAAAAAATTAATGATCATTTTCCCAGCCTTCTTTTCGCTGTATCTCCCCTTCTCCTGCGGAATGGGGGGTTACTGACAGGCCCTGCATAATTCCAGAACAGCCCGAGGCTTGACGCTGGCACAGAGATGCTTTGTCTATATATTATTGATGCAGAAAAATTTCCCAGAACTTTTACAAAAGGCAACAAACGGCGGATGTTTTAAGGTGACGGCGCAGGTTTATACGGATAAATGTGCAATAACTGGGAATAAATAAAATATCTAAAGCTAGCTTAGTGCCATCGGGATGGTAGTCACTCTAGCGATAACCCCTAAAGCTGGTACAGGTGGGTCAGATCAAATGTCAGAAAGCATATCCTGTACTAGGATGACCACCCTCTATGAACTCTCTTCGA
>NW_017307226.1:159081-170106 GCF_000935625.1 Nanorana parkeri
AAGCTCCCACCATGATTGACTACAAGCTAACTTTATTAATGTTTAGCGCATCGGCATGTACAGCTTCTTAGTTCACAGTGGGCTATTTATACTGAATACACTCAGATCAGCAATACCCACAGCCACTGTGATGGGCTCCCTTCTGGTTTTGGCTCACATGCCACATTGCTCAGCTCCTGGCCACATTATGGAAAAGAGATGTGCACCCGTCTCTATAGTACGGGTGTAAAAAGTAGTGGCCAGCAGGATGTGCATAGTGCCTACAATTTTTTAAGACTTAAAGTGGGATTAAAGCAATACTATAATAAAAAAAAAAGTGATGTACCTAGTTAAAACATGACGTGTATTTTGGGAGTCAATAACCTCACAAGCCTGAAAGTGTATCTACAGCCAGAACATTGTTTTTTTTTTTGTTTTTTGTCGCTTTGAAAAGAGCCGTGAAGTGTTGAAACTGCCGTCAGTTTTTCTTTTGCTGCCCGGACACAGAACAGGAAGTGAGAGGGAAAACCCCAAGTAAGCCAAAATCTCCTCTTAGTCAGCAGTATCCGGAACAGGCGACCTCATTGGTAGATTTTTTTTTCCCCACCTTCTGTTTAAATGTTCACATTTTGGCGATTTAGATAAACTTTTAGCTACCTACGGACAACAAACGAAAGATCATTGTACAAAAATGTATGTTTATGTTGGGCAAATGTGCCTATGGAAGATGGAAGCACCAAAGACCACTAGCTCATCATGAGGGGAAACCTAGGGATTGGGAGCTCCATCCAGGCTTATCACTCCACCTGTAAGAATACAAGCCAAGGTTTCTGGTAGAATTGGGAAGGGACTACCGACATAATCATTCCTCCAGTCGTTCAGGTAGCAGAAGCTACAGAGGGTAGTCACAAAACTCTCAGTAGATCATTTTAAACAGTCATCTTACCCTTCTTTCTTTCTTTTTTTTCTTGTGGATGATGTAAAATGGTGTAGGCACATTTCCTGAGTGGGGTGACTCCTTACATTTATTTCAGCTGCCCTGTAGACAGTCTAAGCTGATATAATAGTGTTGCGCTCATTTGGTTTTCCCTGATATAGTGTTGTGCTCATTTGGTCTCTCCTAAGTCCAGTGTTATCGTTCTACTTTCTGCCTGCTGCTGGGGTGTCTCCCTGGCAAGAGAGCAAGAAGTGCCAATAATCCTGAATTATAAATATTTGCATCTCCCTGGCCAACCACTTGGAGGTTGATTGCTAGTGGTGCATGCTGGGGAAGGACATAAATATTTGGGGCTCCCCTTGAGAGTGTCTGTGTCGTCGTAGTGTGTGTGACTGATCCACACCTCTTATACCTGCTTGGGTAACTCCTGGGTTTGGGGCTGGAACTCACACTGCCTTGCCGAAGGTAGTTTCCCAAAAGGAGTGGTGCTGATCCTGAAAAGGAACACCAGGGGGGAACTTTTGTCCACTGTAGGTGCACCTCCCAGGGTGTCCGGTGTCTCACTCAGAGAGTTTTATGCTATGTCTGCTTCACGATCAAGATGACTATCTCATGCGTGTGGAGACTGTAAGTAGAGTCAGCATTTGTCCTTTTGGTGTCTGTAGCCTTACCCTCTCTCTTTTTGTGAGGTACTGGAGTGACCAACAGACCTTTTTAAAGCACCTTAAAGTGACTGGTGCTCACCTTAAACTTGTACCCTGCAACCAGCCAAGGAGTTACCCCTGAAATGAGATGCTAGCTAACCCTGCCTCTGGGGTCCTTCACATGCTTACATTGTACCTTACTTACTACATGCTCCTACTTTGCACCTTTTCAGCACAGAACCGGTGGTTGTGTACATGTAAAGCACCAGGTCATTGACTTCATTTAGTACAAAGTACAGTTAGAGAGACTTCAGGGGGTGCTCCGTTAGAAATACAGGACAAAAATAAAGCAATTGTAATTTTCACTATATGCTTCTTCAGACCTTCAAGGAATGGAAGAGCTAATGCACAGAGCATCAACAGAGATAAACAGAAAAGTGGATTATATTTTTTAGCCTTCTGTAACATGTACTCTGATCAATTGATTCAGCTATTTTAAACACCATTATGGCAGGACTGTCTGTAGTGGAGCCTCTTCCTGAGAATGGCCACCTTAAGACATTAGGTGTGCCCAATTGGTATGCACATTGTTCAGCACAGTGTTGATTGCTGAGTTAGGAGTAATGTCCAGCCCTCATTGGTGACCTCCTCCCTTGTTCTACAGCCTCATGATTAATTCTTGCCCGTAAAGCCGTGAGGAACTGTGCGTCTGTGACAGGCAATCCTCCAGGAGGCGAGATTAGCTCACCAAGCAAATTTCAGTGCTTCAGTCCCAATCCATCAGAACCTCATTAGAATAGCTAGGACAGTTCATTGGAACCCACCCTCTACTGCTGTGCCCAGTGCTCTTTTCTCTGCTTGTCACCGTGTTCACAGCTCTTTTTTCATGGTGTATTAAATCTTTGACCACCAACACTGCTTTCTTTAACACATCCGACCTGTTGCTACTCTCTATACAGCTAGTTCTTGCTTCTGTCAGTTCCATAAAACTAGCTTAACCCCGACTCTGTGACCCCACAGTTGTTAGTCTGTGTCATGGCCCTAATTCTAGATGCATACTTTACAGGAAACCTCCACGGTCTCTGAAAAATCCATATGTATAATGCTGACATGGACTAGTTTGTAATTTATTGTCATGAAATACCTTTTATTATAATGTGTAGTTGCTATGATTTTTGTAACATTTCCAAAAAATTCAGAGGCCACTTCCTTGCAATTTGGCAACAAGGGGGTCATTGTGTAGGCTGTCTGTGTACAGAACCCTGGCAGAAATGTAATTGGCTATTGTGTAATTAGCTGACACCTTTCCCCAAAACTCTGCGCAGAGTTTGTTAGTTCAAAGTGAAGTATCAGAGCTGTAGTACAGAAGGTGCCCATAGAGTGCCTGACCCTACTTTTAGCAACTCCTGCCCTGCATTCCTGATCCAGAGACGCAAGAAAAAACCCAAACTTTCCTGTTTTGCTACATGTACTTCCTACATTAATATGCAACACATACACTATATTACCAAAAGTAAATCATTAGATTCAGGTGTTCCGTGAAATTTTCCTGCTACTAAATATTTTGCGGTCACCTGTTCGTGGTATTATAACAAAGTGGAAGCAACTGGGAAAAACTGCAACTCAGCCACGAAGTGGTAGGCCATGTAAAATGACAGAGCAGGGTCAGCGCATACTGAAGCGCACAGTGCACAGAAATCGCCAACTGTCTGCAGAGTCAATAGCTACAGACCTACAAACTTCGTGTGGCCTTCAGATTCACACAACAACAGTGTGTAGAGAGCTTCATGGAATGGGTTTCCATGGCCGAGCAGCTGCATCCAAGCCTTATATCACCAAGTGCAATGCAAAGCGTCGGATGCAGTGGTGTAAAGCACGCCGCCACTGGACTCTAGAGAAGTGGAGACGTGTTCTCTTAAGTGACGAATCACGCTTCTCTGTCTGGTAGTCCGATGGACGTGTCTGGGTTTGGCGGTTGCCGGGAGAACGGTACTTGCCTGACTGCATTGTGCCAAGTGTAAAGTTTGGTGGAGGGGGGATTATGGTGTGGGGTTGTCTTGTAGGGGTTGGGTTCGGCCCCTTAGTTCCAGTGAAGGGAACTCTGATGGCATCAGCATACCAAGACATTTTGGACAATTTTATGCTCCCAACTATGTGGGAACAGTTTGGGGATGGCCCCTTCCGGTTCCAACATGACTGCGCACCAGTGCACAAAGCAAGGTCCATAAAGACATGGATGAGCGAGTTTGGGGTGGAGGAACTTGACTGGCCGGCACAGAGTCCTGACCTCAACCCGACAGAACACCTTTGGGATGAATTAGAGCGGAGACTGCGAGCCCGGCCTTCTCCTCCAACATCAGTACCTGACCTCACAAATACGCTTCTGGAAGAATGGTCAAACATTCCCATAGACACACTCCTAAACCTTGTGGACGCCTTCCCAGAAGAGTTGAAGCTGTTATAGCTGCAAAGGGTGGGCCAACTCAATATTGAACCCTACAGACTTAAGACTGGGATGGCATTAAAGTTCATGTGCGTGTAAAGGCTGGCGTCCCAATACTTTTGACAACATACTGTATGTGCAATATATGTTTTATCCCTTTAAAGATAATGCAGGTATAGAACAATATCTGTTAACCAGCCAAAAATACATGCAGCATTGTTCTTTTTTGCGAAGTTACTCAACCACTCCTATCATATCTCCACAACAAAAAGGGTGATTCTGTAGTAGATACAAGATCCGGTAAGAGCTAGGGGTGTGCTTTGAGATAACCTAGGATGTCTGTAGATAACATGGGACAGATCTAAATTTCTGAAAAGGTCAACAGCTCTTTATGCACTTAACCAGCATATATAGGAAGATGCTTCCAACAGAATATTTAACAGACCAATGAAAAGTTTTGTTAGGGTTTACATACACTTCAAAGCAGAAGTAAACCACCACCACAAAATAACAATTTCAGGCCTCGGGTGCTGTTTGCCATGATGTGCTAGTATGCTTCCATCTTCTTAATGTCTTCTTGCGGGTTCTGAGTCTTCGACCTCTTGATTGGTCGTGCTGGGATGATGCAGCTCCCAGAGAGAATAACACATTATACCTTTTAAAAAAAAATAAGTTTAGCAATGTCTTATAGAAGTTTTGTGGAATTGAAGGTCTTTTCTTTATTTCAGTGGTCCTCTTCTCAAATGTTGGTGATACACATGATCTAAAATATAAGATAAGTAGATGAGAATCAGTTGCACTTTGCTGTACTTTTTAAAGATTGCTATCATCAATATTTAAAAAGATAACACTTTTTATTTTCTCATGTAAATTTTTATTGAGAACAAGAATACAAAACTGTAAGAAAAGGGCTCATACAATACCAATACACCAAGAAACAGTACCGTATTGGTTATGGTAATCTCCAAGGACGAGAACAGTAATAAAAATTAACTTGAGCTGAGGTATAATAGATCATCACACTTATCTACACTCTTAGGCACAGTGGGTGAGAGGAAATACAGAATCTGCATATAAAGAGAAAATGGAAAAAAAAAAATCGTGGAGGAGCCAAAAGTAAAGCTGACACTGAATTCAAGCAGCACTGGGTCCTGAGATTAGTTATGAAGAGGTCAATTGGGAGTGGAGGAGAAAGGAAAAAGTAAAGTGGCAAGGAAAGAAAAAGAGGAAAGGGTCAGGCTGCGTGTAGGGGAGGAAGTAATATCTGTAGACATATTGTCAAAAAGTTAAATCACAAAATGAGGAGGTGTCAGAGGATGAGTATTTCTCAATCCAGGGAGACCATATTTTCTCGAATGTATGCATGGTTTTGTCGAGTTGCGCTGTTCGCTTCTCATGCGACATCATCCAATAAACATGTCGTTTCAGACTGGAGACACTCAGTGTGCTGGATAGCCATGATTTTGCGATCTCCCGCTTGGTTGCCGTCAAGATGCGGAGGCCAAGTCTCCATAGAGATGATGTCGGCATGAGAGGATCTGAAAAAGCGGAATGTCCGTGTGCGCTTGTTGGGGGGAGTTAAAACCCTGATCATTAAGATGCCAAATCTGCTCACCAGTAAGCATGATAGGACCTCCGCAGTCAGGGCCGGCCTTAGGCCTTTAGGCGCCCTGTGCGAGAAAGCTTTACAATATATGCTGTCAACCCATATCACAGCCCGACAGGAGGAAGGAGAAACAGAAGAGTAGCACAGTAAGAAGAGAGAAAAGGGAAAGAGCAGGAAGGGTAGAAGACCAAAGTAAATTAAGAACAAGAGCAGCAAATAGCGGTAAAAACCGCAGGCGGAGAAAATCTGCATTAATGGAAAAACATTGGGTAGGGGGATCCCTAACCACCCAAGGTCGGGAGGAGTACAATGACTAACTCCCCCAGGCAAACTTATAAGACAGTATTCCAGACACTGCTGAGAACAAGCTAAAACATACAGTATAACCACACTTACTTAACCAGTAAAGCTTATCTAAAACGTGACATCATTGTAATATAGTAGTAGATTAAATGAAATCATAGGGATGACATATGATAGGCCTGCCTCGAAGATGAGGCATAAAACCGTGACAAAGAATCGAGGGGGCGCAACAATTTGGCATGGAGAGATACACCGCTAGTATTAATAGCTAACCAGCAGAGTCGGGTGGTTAAGCTATGAAGCTAATAATGTACCGGAGACAGTGTCAGGGATGTGAAGAAATGGGTATAATTAAAGTTTGGACCTGTCGAGGCTGACCAGTCAGGACATCACACCTAGCAACACCGTATTATAAGTTCCGGGAGCGATCTATGTGAGAAGGTTATGAGAAAAGATAATGTGTGAAAACATATCCCAATGGTCTGGTTGCTTATAAATGAGACTACAGGCCTGTGAGTATAGCAAAAGTGACAAATAGGACATTAACAGGGGCAAACACACACACACAGTCCCAATAGGAGGCAGTATAAAGGTAACCACATGTGCTTATAAAGCAGATGGGACAATAGACGGGGGTCGCTGTAATAAAAAAAACACCCAAAAAACCCTTTGATGGACGACCAACAAACCGTCAGTAGCGACTCGGGAAAGATGTTCAGAGCAAGTTTAAGTGTAAATAGCGATTCAGCGGTTGGTAGGAGCAAGCCTCTTGAAAGGTGGAACGTGGGATACGGTGACGACCACCGACATAACACTTCTTTTTAAATTACATTTCGATAAAATGATTTCTTTCTCATAGTTGTATGGTATTTGTTAAAGGCAAACTATGGGCAAAATAAACAAAAAATGCCATGCAGTATATGGCGCAGTCTGTCAATAGCAGTAACACAGTAGTCTTTCTTTAAAACTTTTATTAGGAAAAATTGTAACTGCTTAAGTGTTATTTGGAGTTTGGTATAATTTGTTACTTATGTAAAATGTTTATACATGTAAATCTATTAGTCCATCCAACACTACCCTCTACACGGGTTGACTATTTTGCTGTCCAAGTGTGGCTCTTCCATACATGCAGCAGATAAATCATTTTAACTACCCTAAAGCTGCTGGCTGAACAAAAAAAAAAAATCTGACCGATTTTCCTCCAACCTAACAACAATGTGTGGATGGAAAATTACCTGCTGTGTTCTTTAAATTCTGACAGTGGTGCCCACCGCTATCAGAATACCTGAACAGTGTGTGCAGCTGACTCACTGCAAGCACTGTTTGCCTGACTATTGTCCAACATTTCCCTTTGACAAAAGTCAAGACATTTTGCCGTGGAGATAGTGCCACCGAATAATTTCTAATAACTAATGCAGCTACCACATTAAGAGGAGAATTATGGGGTGAATGAAAAACACTCATCCCCATAATTCAAGCCAACCTGTGACAAAGAAGCTGTCACAAGTCGGCTGTATTGATCGGGAAGTTGGCAAACACACACCGCCGATTTGCTGACTTCCTGATCATCTCCGTGCAGAGAGTGGTGACTGACGGTCACCGATCCCTGCAGGGAATACCCCTCTCCCCTTTCTAGAGAGGCAGAGCCAGCAGTCGGCCAGCGGGGTATATCTTGACAGTATTGTTGGGATCCGTCCCAGCTGTGGAGTGGCCCTGTGCTACTGTCCACTGTATACTGAGTTTTGTGTCACCAGAGGACATTAGTATATGTCCTCCCATAACCCTGAAGAGAACTACGGGCAAAAAAGGTTGCCCCATAGTTCTCCTTTTTAAGAATTGATGAGCTGCAATATAACTTTTTGTTTTTAGTTTGAGATGCACTTTCATACAAAGTGTGCATAATCTAGTCGATACACAGCTATATAATTCCATGTTCCAGCAGCATGTCACTCTAGGGCAGGGGTCTCAAAGCACCGGCCCGCGAGCCGGTAGTATGTGGCCCGCAGCCAGCTGACAAGTCGGGCACACGGTCACGGACCGCACGCCCGACTTGCGGGAGCAGCTACACGGTCTGCAGCTCTGTCACTGTCACCCATTCAAATTAATGATCAGGTGACAGCTGCTGCATGTCCACGCCTGCATACCGCATGTAATCGTATGTGATATGATTACAGGCAGTTACAAAAACAATCGATTGTGTATCCAGGGAGAGTGATTGATTCCTAACTGCATGTAATCGTTTCACATATGATTACATGCGGTGTGCAGGCGTGTACATGCAGCAGCTGTCACCTGATCATTAATTTGAATCGGTGACAGTTGCCGCTTGTAACATGTGCATACATTAAAACTGGTATAGTAGCGGCCCCCACGGGACAAAAAAATGTTGTCCGGTGGCCCCTGACTAAATCGAGTTTGAGACCCCTGCTCTAGGGTCATGCTAAAACACTTCTAACAATTGTGACATTTCTTACATTTTGGAACTAGAGCTCATTTTAACAAATTACATGGATAACAATGGTAGTGATTGTGAGCTGCAGTAAAAACCTAGACAATGGGACACAATTTATAAACATGAAATGGTGCATTAGTTGCACCTTTCTCCCCCTATTTTTAAGTTTCACTTTTTTTTTTCTCCAACGAATGAAAGCCAAAAGTTGAAAGATTATGATAAAGGAAGGCAGTTATCTAGACCAGCATGTGGTTGCCCCCATCCCCAAAGATCAATACCAAACCCTTATCCTAGAAAGGGGTCTGGTATGGATTTTAAGGAGGAACCCCAGGGAAAAAAAGCAACAAAAAATAGACCATTATTGAGTTTCACCTTTTTCACATCAAAGTCAGAAGGCACCCCAGGTGTCACGGCACCCTGGTTGAGAAAGACTGCTCTGGACTCCAGTCAGTTATTGTCTAAAATGTTATTGTTTTTCCCTGAGCTACTAAAAAAACAAACCGAAACGGGGGTGAAAGTCCCTAATCTGCTAGATGGATGGACTGAAGTGCAATCTAAATCTGGTAAAATCACATTTTCAAATGGGGGAAAAAAAATATCAGCAAAACTGAACAAACACAAATATACTCTCCAGTCTCCATACAGTAGCGGGATGTATTTACGTTCATCTACGTTGGTCCTGCATTGACATATCTCATGAGTAAATCCACAAGAAATGAAGTGGGAAAGGGTATATAGGGGCCTATGACAAGAATTCTGAGACTCTCTGCAGCTCAAGTCATTCATAAGGCTCTCTGCAGGTAACAAGTGCAAGTAACACACAGCCGCCTTCTCTTTCTCTGCAAATGGTGGACTGCAATGCCCATAAATAACTAAACATGCAAAGCAGAGTGATATTTAGCAGTATTTAAATACAGATTTGAGGGAAAAGACTAAATAAATACGTAAATCTAAAATTATCTATTCCTCTCTGCCAGAAGTCATCAAAGTTCACGCCAGTCAATGAGCAATTTGCATATTTATAAATCCATGTTATTTTACTCTTGGATTTTCACAGTTTGTTTTCACGTGGGTATAACCTAAGGGGGACACACAAGGTATCATTAAAAGGGAGCTATGACTTCAACTTATCATAATGTGTGTGAAATAAGCAGCTTATCTGGAATAGTCCTGATATATGAATGGCAAAAAGATAAAGGTTTACTAATCTAGCAAAACAATGCCTTGATCATGGTTTGCCTACATGTGATGCATCTCATAAAAGCTAACCGCCTGGTAGTCATTGGGATGCTCTGGTTCTTATAGATTCTGAATCATGGCCTTCAGTGTGTTTCAAGGAAGAGATGGTTGCGGGGGGACGACGACACATCAGGCAGGCAGAACCTACTGCTAGTGATGATCTTGCGGTTGCAGCATACTGCTAATACTGCTTAAGCGACGAGGAGGTGGGTTGATGAGGTGGCAGACCCTACCCTGGTGCCAGAGATTGTAGAGGAGGAAAGTGAGGCTGAGGAAGGACAGCAGCAAGGCAGGATTTCATCCAGGGGCAGTTTTCAGAGGACTGGAGGGAGTAGCCATCCTATTCCTCTGGATGCCTCTGCCCCAAGGGTACAGGCCACCAATATTCTCAGGGCTGCTCCACATAGCTCAGCAGTGCGGACCTGACAGCAGAGTTGTGGTTTTCAGTCTCTGCCTTCAGTCTCTGCCCAGTCAATTGGGTACCACATGAATCTGCACCACAAAGCTTGTTGATGCTGCTTGGCAGGAGGGCCCACACTCCCCTTCCTCGTACCACTCTTTCCACCTCTCGCCTCACTCCACAAGATTCTTCATCTACATCTGCTGCAGCCTTAAAGGAGAACTATGGGGTCAGGGCTTTTCCCCATAGTTCTCAGGGTAACGGGAGGACACAAACTAGCGTCCTCCCGTCACCCTAAGCTCAGTATACCGCGAGCTACAGCGGTACTCAGACGCTGAAGCGGATCCCGACAATTATGTCTGGATCCGCCCAGCTGCGTGAGTGACAGGTGGCTCTGCCTATCTAGAGGTAGAGCCAGCAGTACCCGTCACTCCCCTGTCCGTTCTGCCAGTCAGCGCTGGAGGATCGGAGCGGGGAGGGGGGAATCCAGCCACTTCCCTGTCACGGTAGAGAGCTGTGACAGGATCGAGAAGTGAGCGAACGCCGGTATGTGTTCGCTCACTTCCCGATCTACTGAGCCGACCTGTGACAGTCTCATTGTCACAGGTCGGCTAGAACTATGAGGTGAGTGAAAAGCACATAGTTCTCCTTTAAGTAATAGGGAGGGGAAGTCTGACAAGGTGTGAGAAGCTTCCCTTAGGGCACATCAAGCGGGAAAGAGGGTGGCCACACTGAGTAGAGCAAATTTTATGGTTTATAGCTCGCTGTAAGTCTCCTAATCCCACCCTGCTGTTTCCAGCAGCATCCTTGCCCAGGTTTCTTTTTTACAGCTGCTGGAGCAGGAAACTTTTTTTTTTTTCCATAGACACCCTCATGCCCAGGTGTTAGTCTTCTTCAAGAATATGGCCTGTGCTGCACCATAGTTGGGGGTACCCAGCCACCATTTTTTCCCCCCAGAAGGCCATCTCTCCCCTCAACCAGCATGTGGAAGGTATGGCGACATGTCATGTCCCTGTCGCTGG